>NC_079189.1:60536909-60726909 GCF_029499605.1 Hyla sarda
TAATAATAATAATAATTTTATTTATATAGCGCCTACAGATTCCGCAGCACTTGCCTCCGATACCAAAAATACCCTACGGCAGTGTTTTCCAAACAGGGTGCCTCCAGCTGATGCAAAACTTCCAGCATGCCTGGATAGTCATTGACTGTCCGGCAATACTGAGAGTTATTTTGCAACAGCTGGAGGCAACATTTTTGAAACAGGGCTGTTTGAGATGTTTTTCATTTTTATTGGGGGGTGGTAGGGATTGCAACTGTGTAAGAGTGTATATATGTAGTGTTTTACTCTTTATTTTGTGTAGTACAGTGTAGTTTTTTTTTTTTAGGGTACATTCACATGGGGGGGGGGGGGGTCACAGTGAGTTTCCCGCTGGGAGAATGAGCTGCAGCGGAAAATTTGCTGCATCTCAAACTTGCAGTGGGAAACTCACTGTAAACTCCCACCTGTGTGAATGTATCCTGTACTTTCACATGGGTGGGGGCAAACCTCCAGCTGTTGCATAACTACAACTCCCTGCATGCTCTGACAGAATGTACATAATGGTGGCTGTAGTTATGCAACAGTTGGAGGCACACTGGTTGCAAAACACTGAGTGTTTGCTACTCAACTCAGTGTTTCGCAACCAGTGTGCCTCCAGTGGTTGCAAAACTACAACTCCCAGCATGTGCAGTCTGTCCAGTGCATGCTGGGAGTTGTAATTTGGCAACAGCTGGAGGTTCCCCCCCCCCACCCCATGTGAATGTACATGGTACAATCACACAGGCGGGGGTTTACAGTGAGTTTTCTGCTTCAAGTTTGAGGTGTGGAAAACATTTTTCTAGAGGCACACTGGTTGTGAAACACTGAGTTAGGTAACAAACTCTGTTTCGAACCAGTGTGCCTTCAGCGGTTGCAAATCTACAACTCTCAGCATGCACTGACAGCTGAAGGGCAGGCTGGGAGTTGAAGTTATGCAACAGCTGGAGGTACACCTTTTCATAGAAAAAATGTGCCTCCAGCAGTTGCATAACTACAACTCCCAGCATGCCCAGACAGCCAAAGGGCATGCTGGGAGTAGTAGTTGTGCCTCCAGCTGTTGCATAACTACAACTCCAAACATGTCCTTTGACGTTGCATGCTGGGAGTTGTTGCTGAGCAACAGCAGGAGGCAAACAGCGCTTAATTCCTGCTGTTGGATCCTTCCGCCACTGCACTGCTGGGAACACCACAGCTCGAACCATTGCCGCTCAGGGGACCGCTGCCTCACAGGTGACCCCCCCACACCTTCCACAGCCGATCGCACCCGGGATGCAAAATTGGTTCACCCAGGAAGTGGCGCATGCACCGTAGAGTCGCTTTTACACCAGTCATGGAGTTACTACTACCCCCATCAGCCTAGGTGCAATTTCCATATATCAAGGATATCAAGGGCACTTATTAACTACTTTAGACCCTAAACCCTATTACTTCACATCAGGAATTACAAACAGCGGGACACATGACACGACATGAAGCGATGACTGGCTGCACTACCCTCATAGGCCCAGGCCAAAAATGAACATAAAAAAGGGCCCTTTTCTGCTGTCTTAACCTCCTTGCCCTGTATTGTCTATGGGCCCAAATTGTCTTGCAGTATGGGGTAGTGATGAGCGGCAGGGGCCATATTCGAATTCGCAATATTTCACGAATATATTTGATGAATATTTTTCCTATGTTCACGAAGTTCACATATTCGCTATGTTCGTTCACTTTTTTTTTCATGCGATAATCGTAATCAAATTCATATAGTGCGCATGCACGATTATATCTTTTAACTAACACTATACACCTATCTGCTAACCTACCCTATCTAACACTAACTATCAATTGAGTATATAATTTGATTTGCTTTTTTTAAAAAAAGCACCGCACAGCACAGTCAGACAGTGTTCAATCTCCTTTCACAACCACATGAAACTGCAAAAAAATGCTGCTGGGTAGAATCTTATATAGTGAAGGGGGGAGGGGGCAACTTTCCTATTGGTTGCTAGGGATGTTGCCAACCTCTGACAACTGTATTTGCATCCTTCTCATTGGCCCACAAGCCAAAAGAAGGGAGGGATCAGTGTCCTCTGGAAGTGACGATATTCGTGAATATTAGCATATACTAAATATTCACGCTCCACACTGACTCACTCCAATATTATCGGAGCCTTTGGACCACAAGCTGGAAGCAGGGTACACTTCTTTCTTACACAGTACACATCATTGTTGTGATGTGTACTGTGAAGAAGAAATAAACACATATTCATCATTACACATATTAAGCGCTATATTCTAAATATTGTATAGTGCCGATATTCGCGCCAAAAATTTGCATTTTGAATATTATATAATACTAGTAAGGGGCCCCAAAAATTCTGATGGTGGTTCTGTAGTTGCGTTTCCTTGCCTGTATTTCTGAGGATTTTGAAGCCGAGGGTTGGAGATATCCTTGCTATATGTCAGTGCTATATGTGAGTTACCAATGGACGCTGAGCACTGTTTGGGATCCTTTATACCACCGCCTTCTCTGAACTGACAGCTAATAAGATCAGGTATTGTCGACCATACTTTCTTAGGCAACTTCCTTGTCAGTGCACCAGCCCAGGAAATGTAGCATGTCTGGAGAAAGCACAACATCCACCATGACTACTGTGAGCCCTACTGTGACCAGAACATGCCTACTAAGGACTACAACTCTCATCATCCACCTACAATCACCATTGCACTCTTCCGGATAGTATTAAGGTGCTGGAGTTTCAATCTGCTGACTATAAAGGTAATCTCATCTAAAGGTTGAGCTTCATTCTAAACTCATCTCAGTACAGTGTGATGTATCTACTTAAAAATAATGGGAAAAACACTTCTATATTGTTTCTAATTAATAATAGTTAATATAGAAAATTGTAATGTTGAAATTCAATCTTCTTTCAGTAACATTTCCGAGAACTACCTCTTTTATATAAAACCTTGTAACACGCCAAGAGGGTATTGTATAATGGGATTCAAATGATCAAGCATAGAAATATTACTCACTTATCCCCAAAGTCCTCGTATGAATATTCTTAACCTACTTTTATCCAAAGGAAAATAAATAATTATTGGTATCCTTGAGCTTTGTGTGATATCTTACAGAGTGGAGAACAAGTATCAGGTATAAGTATGAGTTATATGTAAAAATTGTCACTAATTTGGACACTGTATTTTATACCTTCTGGCCAGAGGCGGACTGACCGGCCGGTCCGATCGGACGTCGTCTGAGGGCCCAGCCGGGTTAAGGGCCCGCTGCTACTGAGGATCCGGGACTCGTCCCAGATCCCCAGCAGACAGCGCTGCCTTCTCCGGTATGTGCGATACACGCACATACAGGAGAAGGCGTCCCCTCCGTCTGAGCCGCATCTTCAGCTTACACAGAGGAGATGTGACCTCCGCCCCCCAAGCAGCATGCAGTACAGGTTTCACTCATCGGCACCTGTACTGTGGAGGGGAGAAGACGCGGGCCCCTGCTGCTGAGGACATCGCTGCGTGGGATATCAGGTGAGCATCACTTTTTTTTTAAACCCTGCCTATACCTATGGGGAAGAGGAGGGGGGGGGGGGGTAACTCTAACTATACCTATGGGGTAAGGGGGGGTAACTCTGCCTATGCCTATGGGGAAAGGGGGGGGGGGTAATTCTGCCTATGCCTATGGGAAATGGGGGGGGGGACTCTGCCTATGCCTATGGGGAAGGGGGGGGAACTCTGCCTATACCTATGGGGAAGGGGGGGGGACTCTGCCTATACCTATGGGGAAAGGGGGGGAAACTCTGCCTATACCTATGGGGAAAGGGGGGAGGGGCTCTGCCTACACCTATGGGGAAAGGGGGGGGAACTCTGCCTATACCTTTGGGGAAAGGGGGGAGGGGCTCTGCCTACACCTATGGGGTAAGGGGGGGGGGCTAACTCTGCTTATACCTATGGGGAAGGGGGGGACTCTGCCTATACCTATGGGGAAAGGGGGGTAACTCTGCCTATACCTATGAGGAAGGGGGGGACTCTGCCTATACTTATGTGGAAAGGGGGGGCTCTGCCTATACCTATGGGGAAAGGGGGGGGTAACTCTGCCTTTACCTATGGGGAAAGGGAATTCTGCTTATACCTATGGGGAAAGGGGTGGGAATCTGCCTATATCTATGGGGAAGGGGGGTAAATCTGCCTATACCTATGGGGAAAGGGGGGGGGGTAACTCTGCCTTTACCTATGGGGAAAGGGAATTCTGCTAATACCTATGGGGAAAGGGGTGGGAATCTGCCTATATCTATGGGGAAGGGGGGTAAATCTGCCTATACTTATGGGAGAGGGGGGTAACTAGGCCTATACCTCTGAGGAAAAGGGTTGGTAACTCTGTCTATACCTACGGGGAAAAGGGGGTTTAACTCTGCCTATACCTACAGGGAAAGGGGGGGGGGACTCTGCTGCCTATACCTAAGGAGAAAAGGGGGTTAACTCTGTTCCTATACCTATGGGGAAGGGGGGCTAAGTTTGCTGCCTATACTTATGGGGAAGGGTGGGGGGCTAACTCTGCTGCCTATACCTTTGGTGAAGGGGGTTAACTCTGCTGCCTATACCTACAGGGAAGGGGAGGGGTTAACTCTGCTGTCTATACCTACAGGAAAGGGGAGGTTAACTCTGCTGCCTATACCTACAAGGAAGGGGGGACTACCTAACGTTATGCTTGGATGCTTAACTACTTACCTACATACCAGGCTATCTAACTACCTACATAACCAGCTACCTAACTATGTACATACCTGGCATTCATATATGGCGGCCTAGCTAGCCCCCTACCTACCTGGCTTGTCACCTACCTACATATCTGGCTTCCTGATCTACCTACCTAGTTATCTGTTTACCTGGCTACCTACCTCACGTTTTACTGTGCAGGACACTAAGGAGGGCATTATTACAGTTTGTCGGCCTATAGATGGAAAGATTGTGTAGAGGAGGGAAGGGCACTAGAAAAATGCAGAGTCTGACATGTTTGTCCTGCAGATGTTAAGAGATCCACATGGCAGTCTGATCCAGATGGAGAAGAAAAGGAAAGAGGACACCGCTGATCAGAAAAGACATAATTGTGAGTCCCAAAATGTAGCTGTAATGACTTCTATGGTGTACAGATCCTGTGTGCAGCTCATATCTACCGCCATATAGTCCTGTATATAATCACTTATATTGTATACAGATCCTGTATAGTATACTGGTCTGTGTATAGTGGTTTTATTCAGTACAGTATGGCGGTATTATCCAGTTATTGTGTGGTGGTATATATTTACTCCTTGTATACCACTATTATTGGTCATGGAAATTTATCTACATTAAAGTGTTTCTTACATATATAAATTTTAGTTTATTGTGTGTGGGATTTGTGTGGAATAGGGGCGTGGCAGAAGATTGAAGAGCTGCAGAGCCTAGCAGGGGCCTTTGCCTTTTTTTGGTCTGGGGGCCCTGACTGTTGTCAGTCCGCCCCTGCCTCTGGTCAATTGTGGCCTCTTTCTCCACTCTAATCCACATCAGCCATTCATTGTGATCGCCAGGAATGAAAAGACAGCAGTGATAACCCAGCACCTAATGATAATATCAAAACCTAATTCCATTACAAATTACAAAGGATAGGAGATATGTCTGGTCACGGGTGGGGGTGAGGGGTGAAGGGTTCAACCACTAGGACCCTCCACAATCTCCAGAACAGGGCCCAGCTCTCAGAGTCACTACTATGGGAGTACCAAAGATACCAGAGTACAGTACATATTTCATCTCAGGTGCTGACATACAAATAAATGGAGTGCATTCTGTCTTACAGAATGTTCCCTCTTTGGGAGCTGGGGCCCGTCCTGGAGACCGCTGAGAGTCCCAGCAGTCCCCGCAATCATACACTTACCAGAGCATGACATGTTGAATTTATAATTGTCTGCATAAACATTTGTGGATTTTAGCTATATACGGTAGTTGCATTTTTACGAGTAAAATACTATATACAGTGTAAGTCCAAAATATAAATGAAACCTTAATACAAGTGTATCTGGACCAAATAGGAAAGACAAACATTTAGCATATTGTACATGGTTGTGCAAGCCACATATTTTATTATACACATTAACTGCTGTTTTTAAATAATTTTGTGTATATTTTTTGTCATTGGCCCCATCTGGCCAACAGCAGGAGTCTTCAGTGTTATTTATGATATATATAATTTTTACTTTATATGCATATATATATATATATATATATATATATATATATATATATATATATGATGTTTTATACTTACAACACAATTCTCTACTTCAGATTATTTACATAACATAATAAAATCTACTTTAACAGGGTACTCCGCTCCTAGACATCTTATCCCCTATCCGAATGATGTCCGTGCGTGGTCCGGCCGCTGGGACCCCCCATAATCTCCGGGCCAGCACCCTAGCTTTCTGATTATTAATGTTTAGAACACCAGCTGTGCTAGGCTTTGGGCAGGTGCTTACTGGGGTGCCAGGCCGGAGATCACGCACGGGGTGGGGTGGTGGTAGGGTTTGTGGGGTCCAAGTCGCCCCCCTCTGTCCTTTGGGTAAGGAATAAGATGTCTAGGGGCAGAGTTCTCCTTTAAAATACCTGGAAACTTATATACAGGAGACTTTTCAAATGGTGTGACACCCTTTCGTTGTTATACGGAAACTAAACAGTTAATACACTGATCAAAAAAATTAAGGAAACAAACAACACAATGTAACTCCAAGTCAATCACACTTCTGTGAAATCCCACTGTCCATTCAGGAAGCAACACTGATTGACAATCAATTTCACATGCTGTTGTGCAAATGGAACAGACAACTGGTGGAAATTATAGGCAATTAGCAAGACCCCCCCCCCAAAAAAAAAGGAGTGGTTCTGCAGGTGGTGACCACATACTACTTCTCAGTTCCTATGCTTCCTGGCTGATGTTTTTGTCCCTTTTGAATGCTGGTGGTGCTTTCACTCAAGTAGTAGCATGAGACAGAGTCTACAACCCACACAAGTGGCTCAGGTAGTGCAGCTCATCCAGGATGGCACATCAATGCGAGCTGTGGCAAGAAGGTTTGCAGTGTCCATTAGCGTAGTGTCCAGAATATGGAGGTGCTACCAAGAGACAGGCCAGTACATCAGGAGACATGGAGGAGGCCGTAGGAGGGCAACAACCCAGCAGCAGGACCGCTACCTCCACCTTTGTGCAAGGAGGAGCAGGAGGAGCACTGCCAGAGCCCTGCAAAATTACCTCCAGCAGGCCACAAATGTGCATGTGTCCACTCAAACGGTCAGAAACAGACTCCATAAGGGTGGTATGAGGGCCTGACGTCAACAGGTGGGGTTTGTGCTTACAGCCTGGCATTTGCCAGAAAACACCAAGATTGGCAAATTTGCCAGTGGTGCCCTGTGCTCTTCACAGATGAAAGCAGGTTCACAATGAACACATGTGACAGACGAGTCTGGAGATGCCATGGAGAACATTCTGCTGCCTGCAACATCTTCCAGCATGACCGGTTTGGCGGTGGTTCAGTAATGGTGTGGGGTGGCAGTTCTTTGGGGGGTTGCACAGCCCTCCATGTGCTTGCCAGAGGTAGCCTGACTGCCATTAGGTACCGAGATGAGATCCTCAGACCCCTTGTGAGACCATATGCTGGTGCAGTTGGCCCTGGGTTCCTCCTAATGCAAGACAATGCTAGACCTCATATGGCTGGAGTGTGTCAGCAGTTCCTGCAAGAGGAAGGCATTGATTCTATGGACTGGCTTGCCTGTTCCCCAGACCTTAATCTGATTGGTTTAATCCGATTGGACATCTGGGACATCCTCGCTCCTTCCACCAACGCCACGTTGCACCACAGACTGTTCAGGAGTTGGTGGATGCTTTAGTCCTGGTCTGGGAGGACATCCCTCAGGATACCATCTGCCACCTCATCAGGAACCTGCCCAGGTGTTGTAGGGAGGTCATACGGGTACGTGGAGGCCACGCACACTACTGAGCCTCATTTTGACTTGTTTTAAGGACATTACATCAAAGTTGGATCAGCCTGTAGTGTGGTTTTCCACTTTGATTTTGAGTGTAACTCCATATCCAGACCTCCATGGGTTGATAAATTTGATTTCCATTGATAATTTTTTTGTGATTTTGTTGTCAGCGCATTCAACTATGTAAAGACAAAAGTATTTTATATTAGTTCATTCAGATCTAGGATGCGTTATCTTAGTGTTCCCTTTATTTTTTTGAGCAGTGTAATTTGATTTACAAAATATGTTAAAAATAAGTTAAATTCTAGAAGACCAAGGAGTTGGTTCTAATTGGTATCAGTAGGTAAATTCCAAAAAAGGAATGACTAAGCTGACAAGACATATCTTAAGAACGTCTGGGATAGTCGCCAATAATTGTTTTACTAACAGGTGTCTGCTAGTTAGGTGTTATACATGCAGAAGAAATATAATCTCTGATGTACATCTGGTGTATAAAGGATGGATAACTTCTTCTAATAAACAGCACTTTGCTCAGAGCATTCTGGATTACCCAGCTTTCCTGTGTTTATTTCTAATGTTTATGACTGGCCAGTCACACCTCATACCTTAATTTGGACCCATACAGGTGACCCATGGATGATTCAGGTGACCCGGGGATGGTTTCCATATCAGTTGTTGTTGGGCAGGTTTGTGGGAAGCAGTTTTGACAGAAGTATTTGGATGAGGCGCAGACTCTTCTCTGGTTGCACCAATCTGCAAATTGATTCATAGCCAGGATGTAGAAAATTTAGCAATTTTTTTATGTCAGTAATGACACGCAAGCTGTGATAAATTCCCCCCTTAGTGTTTCCATATCAAGTGAGTAAACATTTGAATGAACTCTCAAATCATAATAGAAATTAATTAGAATATCCCATTTTCCCACATTATCCACCAAATATTTGAGTCAATGAATCTTTGTACATTACAGTAAACTTTTGTGGGAACGCACTGCGACATGAAGCTTACTGACAGAAGCCGTATCCCGGTGGGTTGTTTTGGATTTGCCATTGGCCTGAACTGAGGAGCTGAGTCTAAGAGGTCCCTATTCTCTCTTTAATTGCTATACAGGTATCAAGGCTTAGCTGCAGGATACCCCTAGTGTGTTACTCTCTGAGTGTTCTTTGATCTCTTAGTGTGACATTGTAGATGAAGGCCGATGACAAACAGGCCAAGGTCAGGACAGGCAGTTTAGTAAACACAGCTAACATGCAGAAGGTCAGGACAGACAGAACGTGAAGGATATGGTTTGGACACTGGCTGGGCCAGAAGTAGGAAATACTATCCGGATCCCATCTTTGCAGCTCATAGGTTGTATGTAGCCTTATTGCTCAGTAAGGGAATGCACGGGTAGTTCTTTATGGTATTGCATCAGGACATTGGTGGAGGAGGGGGAACGCACTAGATCTAGAGTACGCAGGACAGCTAGGATTGCAGCAGGGAACCATAGGACAGACCTGGTGGGCAGCATTGATTGCTGGAACAGTCACCAATAAGAATAGATGCTTTATCCACTGTTACGATTACAGGACACATATGTTTCTTTATCTTTCATAGACTCTCTGATGGAAATCACTGACTATACACCTATATTATCAGAAAACATGAGGATCCTAGGAGTCAGCCCTGTATAGATCTGGCACTTTGGCATCTGCATTTCAAGTCAATATGCCATAAATGTCTTTGGTAGCATTCCATTTATTATTAATAATGACATCTCACAGCCCCATTGTAAAGCTCCTTAGTTTTTTCCATCTATGGCTTAGAAATATTGTGATACTAGTTCTATTGATTTTATGTTTGAGATAAATGTCTTCTAACAACTTTCGATTTTAAAAAACTTAATAAGGCTCTGTGCACATGGCTGTACTTTCAGGCCGTATTACAGCTCCAGGTCGGGCAGTATGCATAGAGCCTTCCTTAAAGGAGTTCTATGGCCAGAATTAACTCTATCCAGTCAGGAGTGCGCGTCTTCTACCTCTAGACGGCACGCACTCCATTTATTTCAATGGAGCGCGTGCCATCTAGAGGTAGAAGACACGCGCTCCTGACTGAGCGGGACGGGCTCCTGTTCAGGAGATCGTGGGGCTCCCCCCACGATCCCCTGTAGATAGGGGATAAGTTAATTTTGGCCCAGTACTCCTTTAAGCAAATGTAATATTATTGTATATTGATATATACATTTACTTGTCACTTTAATAGGTACCTTTGTTAAACTGCTTGTTAACACAAATAGCTAATCAGCCAACATGGCAGCAACTCAGTACATTTAGGCATTTAGACATAGTAAAGACAACTTGCTGAAGTTCATAATGAGCATCTGAATTGTTAGAAATCGGGATGTAAGTGACTTTTAATGTGGCCTGGTTGTTGAAACCAGACAGGCTGGTCTACGTATTACAGAAACTGCTCAGGCGAGAACCGGAAACTGAGGCCACAATTCGCACAGGCTCCATAACATGACAATGGAAGACTCGAAGAACGTTGCCTGATTTGATGAGTCTATCTATATTCCCGCTGCAATATTCAGATGGTCACAATTTGGAGTAAACAACATGAAAGCATGGATCCCTCCTGCCTTGTATTAACGGTTCAGACTGGTGGTGGTAATGTAACGATGTGGAGGACATTTTCTGGTCACACTTTGGGTCTCTTAGTATCAATAAAGCATAATTTAAACATGCCAGCTTCCTGTGTATTGTTGCTGACCATGTCCATACTTTTATGACTACAGTGGACCCACCTTCTGATGGCTGCTTCCAGAATGCACCATGTCACAAAGCTCACATCATCTCATACATGACAATGAGGTCACTAGTCTCCAATGGTCTCCACAGGATCACCAGATCTTAATCCTATAGATCACCTTTTGGATGTGGTGGAACGGGAAATTGTCCTCATGGATGTGTAGCCGAAAAATCTGCAGCAAAGGTGTCATGTCATCATGTCCATATGGACCGAAATCTGTAAGAAATGTTTTCAGCACCTTATAGAAAGTATGCCAAGAAGAATAATGGCATTTCTGAAGGAAAAAAATGTCCAATCTGGTATACTAACAAGGTGTACCTAATAAGGTGGCCAGTAAGCAGGGCTCAAGTCCTCCAGGAACGTGTGGGAACTGAGTTGCTGCACTTATTCCACAGCAGGAAGACCGTTCTTATTAGCAGGAGTTCTGCAGGACCAGCCCTTGAGGGGAAATCTGGGGTGAGTTGCTGCACTTATTTTTCCAGGACTTGACCCCTGCCAGTAAGTGTATATTTCTTCAAGCATTCCTTCACACATTTGCTGTTATACCTCATAAGAAGGCTCTTCAATTTCAATTTAGCAACATTCACTTTAAAAGTTTCCAATTTCACTTGACCCCTTGTGATGATTTGGTGATCTGATTTTCTTTTATCATAAGAGGAACATTTTCTTCTATTACAGCATCTACTCAAGGAGATAAGAGGAGCATCTGGCAACGGGCATTCAAACAGATTTCAAGATGTAACAGATGTAACAATGTTACACGGGAATATGATCAGAAGGACGTGACCCTTTTATCATGTAAGTTAAGGTAGATATTAATCTTTAGCAAATATTTTACTTTTTTTTTTTTTTGTAGAACAAACCAACATTACAGACGATGCATTAACCTGCATTGATCTAAGGCATATAGGGCCACATATCCTCTAACCATATAAGCTTTAATCATAGACAAGCATTTCAAAATAAGGGTGTCCTCACACATTTTGCTCCCTCCATAGGATTGTCCAACAAATGAAATGATTTACATGCTACCATGACTAAGGTTTCCACATGGAACCAGATTTAAGATGATCCCCTATACTGGATGTCAATTTACACTGGTGAATATCTGAGGCAGCTTTGGAGTAGAGATATATTTTATAACAGACTCTCATATAATCCATATGAATCGTTTTAGGCTGGGTTCACACTACGTTTTCTCCCATACGGGAGCCCATACGGCAGGGGGGAGCTGAAACCTCGCGCTCCCATATGCCTTCGTATGCGCTCCCGTATGTGATTCATTTCAAAGTATTCGGCCCGGTCGGCTCATTTTTGCGATGTATGCGCTTTTACAACTGGTCCTAAAACCGTGGTTGACCACAGTTTTAGGTCCGGGGAAAAAGGGCATACAGCGCAAAAATGAGCCGACCGGACCGAATGTTTCACTCCGGCCGGCTCATTGAAATGAATGACATACGGGAGCGCATACGAAGGCATACGGGAGCGCAAGGTTTCAGCTCCCCCCTGCCGTATGCGCTCCCGTATGGGAGAAAATGTAGTGTGAACCCCGCCTTAGACTTATAACCTCATGGATAATCTAATGTGTAAGGAACTTGTCAGCATCAGCTACAGGAGAAAGGATTGGGCAGGTAGATATCAGTATGCCAAATCCTTTCTTGCTTTCCTTTGCCCAGTCAGAACATATGTTTTTTCAGCCGAGCATTTGGCTGACACCTATCTGAAATATATGTCCAACTTAAAGAGTTACTATCATTTCAAAAAACTTTTATAGTGGTCAGCCGAGCGACTCTCCGGGCAGATTGGTGAAGGTCTCAACAAAGACACCGGCTGATCAGAACTTTTGACATGTCTTTTATGACATACCGTATTTTTGGTCATATAAGACGCACCTAATTTTATAGGATAAAAATCTAGAAAATAAAGATTCTGAACCAAATACAATGTATAGGACAGTGATCTTCAACCTGTGGACCTTCAGATGTTGCAAAACTTCAACTCCCAGCATGCCCGGACAGCCGTAGTATAGGAGGTAGTACTCACGTGTCCCCGCCGCTCCGGACCGCTCTTCACCTCTGCCCTGGATGTCGCCCTCCATCGATGTCGCCGCGTCCCCGGGGTGTCCCCGTCGCTCCGGAACGTCTCTGCTGCCCGGTATCCTCGCTCTCTGTCGCCACCATCACGTCGCTACGCACGCTGCTACGCACGCCGCTCCTATTGGATGACAGGACGGCATGCGCGACGCCGTGATGACGACGAAGGAGAGCGTCGGCCATGCAGGGGATCCCGGCACGGAGCAGACACCGAGGAGGCAGGTAAGGTCCCTCCCGGTGTCCTGTAAGCTGTTCAGGACACCGCGACTTCACCGCAGCGGTCCCGAACAGCCGACTAAACAGCCAGGTTAGTGTTATTTTCGCTTCATACGCAGCGGTCAGCTTTGATCGCCGCGTCTGAAGGGATAATACAGGGCATCACCGCGATCGGTGATGTCCTGTATTAGCTGCGGGTCCCGGCCGTTGATGGCCGCAGGGACCGCTGTGATAGGACAGGTATTCGCCGTATATGACGCACCAACTCCCCCCCCCCCCCCAGTTTTGGGGGGGAAAAAGTGCGTCTTATACGGTGAAAAATACGGTACTGTATGTCATATGTAAACATTTTGTTTTTAAATGTAGCAGCTCTCTAAATGAGAGGAATATTTTTTATATATGAGCAGAATATCAAAAATGCATTTAAAGATAGTTTTTTGCATTTTTATTTTTTTACTTTATTCTCCATTTACCAGAAACAAAGAATTTTTACAGTATAATTTATATGTAAATTGCATGGCTTTTTTTTTTTTTTTTTTTAGTACAGTAAGAATTGCACTGAAACAATAAAAGACATGAGGTTATACCACATACGTTAGAACTGTATGGCTCTACACAGTAGCCATTGTTGCTCCCCACTATTCTTGAGTTTGGTTTTTCACATAGTGGCTATAATGCGGACTAAATCATGACATGCAAGTCAGTGCAATATCAAAGCTTGAATTCGGTTTGATAACCATATTGACTTGCTTGTCATTACAGCCACTACATGAGAACCCAGAGTTATATCTACAAGCTTTACACATTTTATGCCTGTTCCAGGTGTTCCATCTGCAGGTCATTGTGGTCACTGTAAGGAGAGTCAAAGTCATTCTTCTCTAGCTGTTCCACCGGCTTCTCTTCTGGTGGATACTTCTCAAGTTCCTTTGCAGAAGGAGGAATTTTATTTCTCTTTGCAAATTCCTGGTTGATTTCATTGAATGTCTTGTTCTTTGTCTCTGGCAACACAAAAAAGAGGTAGATGGCCCCAGACAGGCAAATTGCAGCGAACACCAGGAAGCAGTATTCGCCCAAGCCTTCCTATAAAGACAAAGAGAGAAAGAGTAAATAAAGGTAATCCCTCTGGGAATATGGATTACAGTTTTATGCAAAAATATCAGAACACCTGTTTCATAATTTTTTATGCACCCAGTGTTGCCCAGTCTTCATATGTCGTCCTCATATCCTGTCCTCATTCCAACCTCATATCTTGTCCTCATATCCTGACCTCGTATTCCATCTTCATGTCCTGTCCTTATATCATGTCCTCATATCCTGATCTCTTATCCCATTCTCAAATCTTGTCTTCATATCCCAATCTCATACCCCATCCTCATATCCAAACCCCATATCCTATCCTCATATCGCGACCTCATATCCTGTCCTCATATCCCAACCTCATATCCCGTCCTTATAATCCTGACCTTGTATCCAGTCCTTATATCCCGACCCCATATCCTATCCTCATATACTGACCTCATATCCCGACCTCCTATCCTGTCCTTATATCCTGACCTCGTATCCAATCCTCTTATCCCGCCTCATATGCCGTCCCTATATCTCATCCTCATATCCCGACCTCATATCCAGTCCTCATAGTGCATCCTCATATTGCATCCTCAGCTAATAAAAAGATTGTTCGCTCCTGACGAAGTGGGGAGACCCACGAAACAACGTCTGTTGAGGGTGCACGGTGTCCCTGGATGGCCTGTGGGAACATGCCTGTTACAGGTAATGTGTGATGGATATATATTTTTATACATGGTTTTGTATTCATGTAAACATTGCCGTACCAATGTAAAGGGGGATATATTATTGTGCAGTGTTCCTGTTAATTACCATCTAATTATATTCAGGACCAGGGAACCAGTGCCATTTCTGGGGTATATGTTTTTTAGGGGTGGGGTTGTCTGTCTTTCTTTTTGTATTGTTAATTGTGGTTAGATTATTAATAAAATTTATAAATTTTTTGCATTAATTTTGCATTATTGGTGGTTATTAGTGTGGTGACATTTGTAGGAGTATTATTATAGGAGGTTTTGTTGCCATTTCTATTGGTGTTATAATTCAGAGGAAGAGTGTAGGTTTATATAAACAATAGAATGGGGCATGGCTTGTGGGAGGGGGGGGCATGGCTTGCAAGCCAGACCAACAAGTTCACCCGGAGGTGTAGCACTTGTGGAGTAAGGTGGGGCTGAGCTGCAATGAAGAGATTGTGGTAGAAGGACCTGTGATGTGAAAGAATCAGGTGGAAATGCTGTTTCCATCTGGAGCTGAAACAAAAAAAGGACTGAAAACAGAAGGGGTGTGGCTCGTGGGAGAGGCATGGTTTGCAGGAGGGTGAGGCTTGCAAGCTGGACTGAAACACTCACCAGGAGATGCAGAGCTTGTGGAGAAAGGTACAGGAAGTCCCATAGATTTGTATGGGATTTTAGAAAGAAAACCCTGACCATTGTAAATGGGGTTAGGTTAGGGTTAATTTAACTATACTATATTCTTAGTTGACATATAAGTAACATGTGTACCAAGCATCATCAAAATATCTACAGCAGTATGGAAGAGATGCTGGAACATACACCCATACATACATTCTAAATTCCCTATGCCTTTCCTCTGGAGGACTGATTATTCCCATGGGCTCCATGCTTCTCCAAGGACAATTATCATGAGCGCAGATTTTTGTGAGACTTGCTGTGCAAGCATGTATTATCTCATGTGCATGTTCACACGAGTTGGGATTTTTTATTGCAATTATTGAATGCAAAGCCATGAATTGACATTCCACTATAATGAATGTGTGGTCACGTCATTAACTCCTTAACGACAATGGACGTAAATGTATGTCATGGTGTCATGGTACTTAACGCACCATGGCGTACATTTACACTCCTTCATGACCGCGAGAACTGGTCCGGCTGCTATCATCAGCCAGGGACCCGCCAGTAATGGCGGACATCCGCGATCACACGGATGTCCACCATTAACCCCTCAGATGCTGTGATCAATAGAGATCACGGTATCTGCGGCAGTGTGGTACTTTAAATGGATGATCGGATCGCCCGCAGCACTGCCGCGGGGATCCGATCATCCAGTATGGAGGCCGGAGGTCCCCTCACCTGGCTTTGGCCGTCTCCCGGGGTCTTCTGCTCTGGTCTGAGATTGAGCAGACCAGAGCAGAAGATGACCGATAACACTTATCAGTGCTATGCCCTATGCATAGCACTGAACAGTATTAGCAATCAAAGGATTGCTACAGATAGTCCAGTATGGGGACTATTACATTTTAAAAATGAAAAAAAAAAAAAAAAAGAAAAAAAAAAAGGAAAAAAAATTTGAAAAATCCTCTCCCCCAATAAAAATGTAAAATGTCCTTTTTTCCAATTTTATCCCCATAAAGTGTAAAAAAATAATGAATACACATATTTGGTATCGCTGTGTGTGTAAATGTCCAAACTATTAAAATACAATGTTACTGATCCCGTAGGGTGAACGGCGTGAACGTAAAAAAAAAAAACGTGTGGATAAGGGATAAATTTGTATAACATTTTTGGAAGACGGCAATGCTATAACTGAACTTCATGCTAAAGAGCAAAGCAATATCTTTATAAACCTTCGCTATATTTACCAACTCATCTACTCAGGCAAAGGAGCTATTATCACTTATTGCAACAACTAATTTCATGGCATTTTATTTTAATAATCCTTAACTGAAATAAATAGTAAGAAGGGAAATTAAAAAATATCAGTCTCCTGGAGGGTTTCTTGTTGAGGTTGATAGCAGTACTTAAGCTATATATTTACCAGGAAAATTCAGTTACTACATGATTATACAGCCGTGAATCATTAAGTGCTGGTAAACAAAACGATTGGATAATGCAAAACTTCCACATATAGAGTGGAAGCTACCTGCATCTGAGGAGGAGCTTGCTACATAAAGATTTATACAGTTCAGTACTAGCTGTAACAGTCCATATACAGTTAGTTCCTCCAGTGGTGGCATCGTGTAGCCATAATAATTTTTATTTCATCAGAAAAACAGAACTCTTCTATTTTAAAACAGAATGGTGGATATTCCATGTAATACTAGTGTCCACTATCATACATACGTAGACTTTAAAGGGGTACTCCGGCCCTAATACATCTTGTCCCCTATCCATGCGTCACGCCCCCTCTCATAAACTTGCATTGAGGGGCGGGGCATAATGTCACACAGGGCTGAGTCGTGATGTCATGATACTCCGACCTCGTGGTCATCACGCTTCCTACTCAGAGCCTCCAGCTCTGCGGAGAGTTCACAAAGGTGGGTGCAGAATGACAGATTGTGGGGATCCCCAGCAGCGGGACACCGGCGATCATACATCTTATCCCCTATCCTTTGGATAGGGGATAAGATGTATTAGGGCCGGAGTACCCCTTTAATCTCTAAAATCAGGACATTTAAAGGAATTCTGACATGCTCAGAACTCTTGTTAAAAAAAAGGGGAGGCTGAGTCACAGCATGCGTGCCTTCTCCCTCCACCACCCTCCTTGCCTTGACTGAGTGCTGAAAAGCCTAGTTCTATAAGTCAATCAGTCAAGACAGAAAGGGGTTGGGAAGGGAGAAGGAGTGTATGCTGCAGCTCTGTGCCATCTTCTTGACACTTGGACACTTGAGTTTAAGGTATGATATAGAACAGACCTTTTGAAAACGAAGGCCCATTGGTTTAGGTTTATTATGTTTTTGACAGTCATATGTGATATGTGCAGATTGTTCTACATGTAATCCTCTGGGATTGTGCCATTTCCTGGGGCTAAAATTCCAATACACAACCATTAAAAGAATAAAGATTTTTAACAATATCCCTAAAATGTGGACAATAACTATAATAATAATAATAATATGCAGAGAATGAGGATCCCTTTTGACCCCATCACCGGTCTGGTAACAATTCTCCCAAATAAAGGATGTTCCATACAGAATAAAAGACATGTAGTAATCACGAAGGTCATTAGCACAGTATCCGGTGACAATAATTAATATGACAGCGCCTCAAGGAGCTTTGCAAACATTTCTGTCGAAAAACAAAAATATCCAATAAACTGTATTTGTTCATAGGGTCATGAGTGATACCGGGAGGTTATGGAAGGACATCCATGTTTATTGCCAAAGGCTCAAAGTGTACTCTCTGAGCTGTGGCATGCAATGACAAATAATAGAAGCATTTGGACTTTAAATGTTGCAATCATTTCGGAAACAACCCTATTACTAACATTGTATAGATCTGGTGTCATGAAGTCACTTCTTCTCAGAAAAGGCAGCAACAAAGGGCATGCAGAATACATGCTTATTTATTTCATCTTAAACCGGGACCATTACTGCAGATTTGTTTTAGTATTGATGTTTTTTTTTTTTTTTTTTTGCAGAATCAGTAAGAGAGCAAGAGATTGATAAGGATCAAAATGATGCTATTGAGGAGTGTAGCTAAAGGAGTTGCTAAGATAACAGATGAACTTGAAGGGGTATTCCAGGAAAAAACTTTTTTTTATATATATATATCAACTGACTCCAGAAAGTTAAACAGATTTGTAAATTACTTCTATTAAAAAATCTTAATCCTTTCAGTACTTATGAGCTTCTGAAGTTAAGGTTGTTGTTTTTAGGCTAAATCCTACTGATGACACCTGTCTCGGGAAACGCCCAGTTTAGAAGCATATCCCCATAGCAAACCTCTTCCAAACTGGGCGTTTCCCGAGACAGGTGTCATCAGAGAGGATTTAGACCGAAAAGAACAACCTTAACTTCAGAAGCTCATAAGTACTGAAAGGATTAAGATTTTTTAATAGAAGTAATTTACAAATCTGTTTAACTTTCTGGAGCAAGTTGATATATATAACATATATATATATAATATATATATAAAGTTTTTTTTCTGGAATACCCCTTTAAACTCTCGTGTATGCAAATACCCCTCTGTTCCTTAAGAAGGCACCATTATTATAAATGGCACATGGTAGATTTGGACCTATAATGGGTGTATACAGGGTTTATAGAACAATAAACAATTCATCAATAAACAATTCATGAGAAATAATAAAAAACTTTGCCCCATTTAGCTTGCCCATTGGAAAGAAAGCCAAAAGTAGCGGTTCACTAATGTTACCCAATTTCTATTCTTCCACCTACTGAACATAACATGAAACAAGGATCTCATTTTACCAGAAGATATACAAAAACGTATACATGCATTTGTTTCCTCCAAACTAAACTACTCTAATAAACAATGTGCTCTAGGTCGGGCCTTATAGGACTTACTGACAAATAAATATTGCCATTCTCGCAACACTATAGGCTTTACACTCTAAGGTTATTGACTGTTTTACAAGTGAGAATAAAGGGGTACTCCTTAAAGGGGTATATTTTTTTTTAAATCAACTGGTCCTGGAAAGCTAAACGGATTTGTAAATGACTTCTATTTAAAAATCTTAATCCTTCCAGTACTTATCAGCTGCTATATGCAATATAGGTATATAGGTAATGCTGTGAACACAGCCTGAGTATCTCACTGTCTACATTTGTAAATTAAATGTTTCCTATAATAATAGCATCACAGACCTGTAAGGGAATAGGTTTTGAATACCAGATGGATATGACGCTGCAGTTACCATAGTAATGTCGAAATATGAGTTATTTGTAAACTATTTTATGTTCAATAAATATTAAGCAAAATATGAGGTTGGATTATGAATCATGTTTGCTAGACTGTTTATTGTGTGAAAAAAATAAATAAGATTTAACAAGCAGGTTTCCTATGTAGCTCCAAGCATGTAAAACATGTTAAAAATACTATTAGCAATATTTCCTATCAAGGATTCCATGCCACCCCCCAGTACATCACACACTTAGACACACAGGGGGAGATTTATTAAAACCTGTGTAAAGGAAAAGTTGACCAGTTGCCCATAGCAACCAATAAGATAATTTCTTTTATTTTAAAAGATCCTCTCAAAAATGAAAAAAGGCAAAGTGACTGGTTGCTATGGGCAACTGGTCAACTTTTCCTTTACCCATGGTTTGATAAATCTCCCCCACATTGTTTTAGTTTAAGTCTATACTATACCTTTAATATGATACTTATAAATTCTCTTTACCCTTCCTTCTCCTCTTCCAACCTTTGCCCTTCTCTGCTGTCCTCACTTAAAGCGATACTCCGGTGATTAAAAATCAACTGGTGCCAGAAAGTTATACAGATTTGTAAATTACTTTTATTAAAAAATATTAATCCTTCCAGTACTTGTCAGCTGCTGCATACTACAGAGGAAGTTATTTTCTGTCTGATATCAGTGCTCTCTGCTGACACCTCTGTCCAAGTCAGGAACTCTCCAGAGCAGGAGAAAATCCCCATAGCAAACCTCTCCTGCTCTGGACAGTTCCTGACATGGACAGAGGTGTCAGCAGAGAGCACTGTGGTCAGACAGAAAATAACATCTTTGGTAAGGCAGAAAATAACTTCCTCTGTAGTATACAACAGCTGGTAAGTACTGGAAGGATTAACATTTTATAATAGAAATAATTTACAAATCTGTTTAGCTTTCTGGCACCAGTTCATTTTGAAAAAATGAGTACCCCTTTAAAGGAAATGTGTCAAATGTTTTTAAAAACATTTTTTAAATGTCTTTGTTTTAGTTAAATGATATTTTTTAAAAAGTTTAACTTTAATTGTGGTATTTTTTTTTACTAATATTTTCATCGGGGGGCTGCAATCTGTAATAGCATTAGTCTGCACAACACAGATGCTTTACAGAAGACACAGCAGGCAGAGTGCATAGCATATAATAGATGGATGCCGACACTATATGCTATGCTGGAGCTGTGTCAGCTGGGATCTGCGCATGGCAAAAATTCAAGTAAAAAAATTAAAATAAATTCTAATATATATTTCAATATCTCTAGGAAAAAAAAAATAATAATAATAAGAGGCACATTCCCTTTAAAGTCTCTCTTTTCCTCTGTTCTCCTGTCTATTTTTTATTCCCTCTGCCTTGTTTCCTAATTTTTTTCCTTAGGTTAATTGTTTAAGGAAACATCAAGGGAAAGATTCACGGAAAGGTAGTAGGGTCAGGTTTTGTGTACCGTATTTTTCGCCGTATAAGACGCACTTTTTCTTCCCCAAAACTGGGGGGAAAAAGTCGGTGCGACTTATAAGGCGAATACACCCCTATCGCGGCGGTCCCTGCGGCCATCAATGGCCGGGACCCGCGGCTAATACAGGACATCACCGATCGCGGTGATGCCCTGTATTAACCCTTCAGACGCGGCAATCAAAGCTGACCGCCGCGTCTGAAGGGAAAGTAACACTAACCCGGCTGTTCAGTCGGGCTGTTCGGGACCGCCGTGATTTCAACGCGGCGGTCGCAAACAGCCCGACTGAATAGCCGGGTTAGTGCTTACAGGACACCGGGAGGGACCTTACCTGCCTCCTCGGTGTCTTCTCCATTCAGGGATCCGCTGTATGGCCGGCGCTCTCCTTCCTCGTCATCACTTCGTCGCGTACGTGCGTCGGCGTGCGTAACGACGTGATGGCGGCGACGGAGAGCGTGGATACCCGGCCGGCAGCAGAGACGTTCCGGAGCGACGGGGACACGGCGACAGCGATGGAGCAACATCCAGGGCAGCGGTGACGGGTCCGGAGCGGCGGGGACACGTGAGTATTACCATCTCCTGCAGTGGTCTTCAATCTGCGGACCTCCAGATGTTGCAAAACTAAAACTCCCAGCATGCCCGGACAGCCAACGGCTGTCCGGGCATCCTGGGAGTTGTAGTTTTGCAACATCTGGAGGTCCGCAGGTTGAAGACCACTATTGGGTTCAAAATCTTTATTTTTTTAGATTTTGCCCCTAAAAATTGGGTGCGTCTTATACGACGGTGCATCCTATAGGGCGAAAAATACGGTAATTTGTTTCTGTTCATTAACCACAGGCTTCTTTATGGCATCACCCACCTCCATTATCATTATTTTTCTGTTATCTATGAGGGGAGTTATTTTTTTCTTATTTGTTATTTGGTTGCATTGATATGCGATTTCCTATATTTGTTTGTGCAATTGTCTTTTTGTTACATTGTTATTGCTTGAGAAAGGCTAAACCAGCCAAAACCTTACATGGCAGAACATTAAAGAAACATCTCTCTCTTTTAAAATTCAATAAAGACATCCTTTGAAAAAAAAAAATATCTATCTAGATGTGCTACTTTGAGACACCTTATTTGAATTGATATAACAATTCAGCCCTACAGTAAGTCTTGTGATTATCTGAGTTCTGGGAGAATGATTCATATGTTCATTGGCAAACTTCAAGTGGCCTTTACATGTGTTTTCATGAGCATGGGGACCTTTTGGGCGCTATAGGATTTCATTCCTTCAAGGCATAGTATGTCATCAATTGCCTTGTGATCATTGGCAAGATCCTCCCATGTAGTTCTGGGCTTATCACTCCACTAGGTCAGGTCTTGCATGGAGCCCCCAACAGAGGGAGATTTATATTTATTTTCTGTTTCTTCCATTTATGAATAATTGCACCAACTTTTGTAAACTTCTCCCCAAGCTGTTTGGCGATGGTTTTGTAGCCCATTCCAGCCTTGTGTAGGTCTACAATCTTGTCCCTGACATCATTGGACAGCTCTTAGGTCTTGTAGCCCATCCCAACCTTATGTAGGTCTACAATCTTGTCCCTGACATCCTTTGATAGCTCTTAGGTCTTGTAGCCCATCCCAACCTTATGTAGGTCTACAATCTTGTCCCTGACATCCTTTGATAGCTCTTAGGTCTTGTAGCCCATCCCAACCTTATGTAGGTCTACAATCTTGTCCCTGACATCCTTTGATAGCTCTTAGGTCTTGTAGCCCATCCCATCCTTGTGTAGGTCTACAATCTTGTCCCTGACATCCTTGGACAGCTCTTAGGTCTTGTAGCCCATCCCAACCTTATGTAGGTCTACAATCTTGTCCCTGACATCCTTTGATAGCTCTTAGGTCTTGTAGCCCATTCCATCCTTGTGTAGGTCTACAATCTTGTCCCTGACATCCTTGGACAGCTCTTAGGTCTTGTAGCCCATCCCAACCTTATGTAGGTCTACAATCTTGTCCCTGACATCCTTTGATAGCTCTTAGGTCTTGTAGCCCATCCCAACCTTATGTAGGTCTACAATCTTGTCCCTGACATCCTTTGATAGCTCTTAGGTCTTGTAGCCCATCCCAACCTTATGTAGGTCTACAATCTTGTCCCTGACATCCTTTGATAGCTCTTAGGTCTTGTAGCCCATCCCATCCTTGTGTAGGTCTACAATCTTGTACCTGACATCATTGAACAGCTCTTAGGTCTTGGCTATGGTGGAGAATTTGGTATCTGATTGCTTTTGTGGACAGGTGTCTCTTATACAGGTAACAAGCTGAGATTAGAAACACTCCCTTTAAGAGAGTATCCCTCATCTTAGTTACTTGTATAAAAGATACATAGGAGCAAGAAATCCTGTTGAATTATAAGGGATGAAATACTTGTTTTAAAAATGCTAAACTAATCATTTTTTTGTTGTTATTCTGTCTTTCACTGTTCAAATTAACCTACCATTAAAATTATATACTGATCATTTCCTTTTCAGTGAGCAAACAAAATCAGCAGGGGATCAAATACTTTTTCCCTTCACTGTATATGGAAGCGCTACAGCAGCCTCATGCCCCTCTTTTACAGCTCCGTACAAAACACAACCATTGTACTGCCATGTGCGCGAGCTCTATCAGTTTTAATTTTTCCCTTTTTTCTTTCACTGTCTGTTCTCTTTATATAAATTGTAGAATCTCATACAGACATTAATATGTAAAATGGATGCTCTAATGGAAACCTATGTAAAGGCTGTATGCAGTAAACAGTCTTTATAAAGCAGCCACCTGCTTGTTGTGATGATGGGAGCTACTGGCAGAGGAGATAACCGCCACCTAATTATCTCTGTTTTCTTATAAGAATGAATTTTAATGTTCATTAAAAATAAAACATAAACAAATGATGCCATTCTATGGCTCTGCAGGACACACAGGTCATCTCCTGTATAATATAATGACAGAGTGTGCAGGTGCCTCATTACGTGCCCTGATTTATTATATACTTTTCGGCTAGATAATTATATCAGGCCAAGAAGAGATGGAGAACAATCTGTATTTAATGGCTGATGAACTATGAGCGAAAAATCTACCATGAAACCAGTCCCATTTGTTGTACTGATATTTGTGTTTTAATCATTTGCCCTTCATTGTTGTCTATTAAAATTGACAAATTCTACACTATAATGTCTATTTGACCTGGGGGGGGGGGGGGGGGGGGGAGGAAAAATAGTAATAAGGACTGTAATAATTAATCATGTGCTTTATTTAAAGGGGTACTCCGGTGAAAACCTTTTTTCTTTTAAATCAACTGGTGGCAGAAAGTTAAACATATTTGTATATTACTTCTATTAAAAAAATCTTAATCCTTCCTGTACTTATTAGATGCTGAATACTACAGAGAAAATTATTTTCTTTTTTGAATGCTCTCTGATGACATCACGAGCACAGTTCTCTCTGCTGATGTTATTATGATAATAATAATAATGCTTTATTTATTGTTGTCCTTAGTGGGATTTGAACCCAAGTCCCCAGCACTGCAAGGCAGCAGTGCTAACCACTGAGCCACCATGCTGCCCTTAGCATACATCTGCTATGCATGGTTGCTAAAATGGACAGAGATGTCAACAGAGAGCACTGTGCTCGTGATGTCATCAGTATTCCAAAAAGAAAGAAATTTCCTCTGCAGCATTCAGCAGCTAATAAGTACTGGAAGGATTAAGATTTTTTAATAGAAGTAATTTACAAATATGTTAAATTTTCTGCCACCAGTTGATTTAAAAGAAAAAAGGTTTTCACCGGAGCACCGCTTTAAGGGCTTGTGTGTACTTTGGCTGTATTCACATTTGTGTTGTGAATAATTTTTCTCTTCTGTTTTAGAAGCAGAATTGTAGAATTCAAGCTGTGAAGAATCCTTTACATGACAGACACCATCAGCACCTCATGGATCCCACTGACATAAAAATGTCAGTGGAGATAAGCGGAGCCTTAGGGCCCATTCACACTTTGTATTTTCTGAGAAGAATGCTGCATCCTGAAAATACGGTGCAGCAGCCTCCCATTAATTTTTTGGGATCCTGCTGCACCATTTACACTACAGAATGTTCAGATCCCAACTTCTGCAATAAGTATGAACATGGTAAATTTTTTGGTGGAGATGGCGCATTTCTGATTGTTCCTAGCGTTGGCTTGGTCAGCAGATGGAATCTGTAGTGTGAAAAGAGCCCTAAGTCTTGTTGTCAGCTGAGAAGTGGAAACAATTGTATCCATTCTAAACAATGCACTATGAGCTTAATACATCAACAGCAGCTCTATACATCTCACTGATAGGTGCTACAGTATCTCCTGAGAGATGTCCTGGAATTTAAGATGATGTTTAAAACTGATACTACCCCCAGGACTATTGTACAAGGGGCGCCACATAGTTGGCACACAACTTCTGTACTTTCACAAGATACTTTCTTGCTAATAGTATTATTTATTTTTATTATTAATAATAAGATTAATAATAATAATAATAACAATAATAATAATTATTATTATTTGTATTATTATTGTTATTTGTATCATTATTATTATTATTATTATTGCTGTTATTATTATACTGTTGTTGTTATTATTATTTATTATTATTATTATTCATTTTTTACATCAAGAATAACATAACAAAACCGTACAGTGGTACTAACATAGAAGCAGACAATATAAGGCCATAAGACATAAGTGCCAAGAAGCCCATAAAATGTGATGTCATTTTTACAAAACATAAAAAAAAGGTCAACTTCTTCTAACTAGCAGAAAACTAGAGGGATGCAAACAGAGAATTAGCATAAAATTCCCAGAGGTCGACTCAGAATGTCAAAACGTGAGGGCAACACTGTTGCAATAGAACCATCTGCTTAAAAATCCCTTATTCCTATATGTCCATGAGCATAAGCTCCCTCCAGAGTAATGAGATGAGAAAGGGAAATGCCAAGAACGAAGAATCAAGAAAGAAAGGAAGAAGTTAACTTTGACAACAAAATTTGATTTTGTTTTTGTCATATTTTAATCATCTGAATTGTTTTAGTTTTAGTATAGTTTTAGTCGACAGTTAGAGATGAGCGAATTTTTGAAAAAAATTGATTTGGCCAATTCGCAAAATTTTTCCGAAAAAAATAGTTTCGGTCCGAATTTACTCGCAGCGATTCGCTATTAATAACGGCTATTTCTGGCCTACACACAGCCTCAATTGGGGTGTAGAACACTTTGCCTTGTTCTAACACGCATAGGGAGCCAAATAATACTGTTATTCAGTATGACATGCAGATTAGAGGCATCACTATTAGAATCACTGTCACAGAGTTGCACAATGACAGAGCTTGAAGGTGGCATCAGCACGGGGAGACCATATAGTGGCTGAATGACACAGCGTGGAGTTGATGGCAGCATGAGGAGACCATATAGTGCCTGAATGACACAGCATGAAGGTAACGGTAGCATGAGGAGACCATAAAGTGGCTGAATGACCCAGACTGTAGGTGGCAACAGCCTGACGAGACCATAGGGCCTCACAATTGAAAAGATTAAATATAATTCTAACTCTAACATTTAAATTGAAGATTTCAAATAGATGAACCTAAAAGGTTTTATTTAATGTGCCAGCAGCATGAGGAGTCCACATGGCGGCATAGTGACACAGCCTGGAGGTGGCAGCAGCAATAGGAGACCATATAGTGGCTAAATGACACAGCCTGGAGTTGGCGCCAGCATGAGGAGACCATTTAGTGACTGAATGACACAGCTTGGAGGTGGCAGAAGCATGAGGGAACCATATAGTGGCTGAATGACACAGCCTGGCTTTGGCGGCAGCACGGGGAGACCATATAGTGGCTGAATGACACAGCGTGGAGTTGATGGCAGCATGAGGAGACCATATAGTGCCTGAATGACACAGCATGAAGGTAACGGTAGCATGAGGAGACCATAAAGTGGCTGAATGACCCAGACTGTAGGTGGCAACAGCCTGACGAGAGCATAGGGCCTCACAATTGAAAAGATTAAATATAATTCTAATTCTAACATTTAAATTGAAGATTTCAAATAGATGAACCTAAAAGGTTTTATTTAATGTGCCAGCAGCATGAGGAGTCCACATGGCGGCATAGTGACATAGCCTGGAGGTGGCAGCAGCAATAGGAGACCATATAGTGGCTAAATGACACAGCCTGGAGTTGGCGCCAGCATGAGGAGACCATTTAGTGACTGAATGACACAGCTTGGAGGTGGCAGAAGCATGAGGGAACCATATAGTGGCTGAATGACACAGCCTGGCTTTGGCGGCAGCACGGGGAGACCATATAGTGGCTGAATGACACAGCGTGGAGTTGATGGCAGCATGAGGAGACCATATAGTGCCTGAATGACACAGCATGAAGGTAACGGTAGCATGAGGAGACCATAAAGTGGCTGAATGACACAGCCTGGCTTTGGCGGCAGCACGGGAAGACCATATAGTGGCTGAATGACACAGCCTGGAGCTGGCATCAGCATGAGGAGACCATATAGTGGCTGAATGACACAGCCTGGAGGTAGCGGCAGCATGAAGAGACCATATAGTGGCTGAATGACACAGCCTGTAGGTGGCGGAAGCATGAGGAGACCATATAGTGGCTGAATGACACAGCCTGGCATTGGCGACAGCAAGGGGAGACCATATAGTGGCTGAATGACACAGCCTGGAGCTGGCATCAGCATGAGGAGAACATATGGTGGCAGAATAAGACAGCCTGTGATATGTATTTTATCAGTTACCTTGTAACTATTTTACTCCGGCCAAATCATCAGAATGTGTACACTAAAGTAAATCAAACGGAACCATGTCAGTTTCAAATACTTCAAACTTCTGTTTGCTCCTTTGAGCTTTATTACAAAACGTCCAACCTTATATCACCATTGCAATTAACATAAGTTTCCAACCTCACTAGGGTGGGGTTCATAGTCTTAGCATACCATATGTATACCATCTAAGGTATAGTCCTTTTTATATTTCAGCAGGCTTCAAGTCCTCTTGGGTGTTGGACATCAACTTCCTCTATTCGATGGTGGGGGCCAAACAGGAAGGAGCAGAGTAGTGCGAGGAGAATGGAAGCTTTTGTCTCAAAATGGCCATTTTATGTTGCATACATATATTCACACATATATACATCCATTACAATCCCCCCTTCAAATGACCGTTTTACCTTTCCCTAACTTCCATCATCCTAACTCATGTGCCCCAATGTGTTTTCTCAAATGCTTGACTGTACTTTAGATGACCCATGGCTTGTCCATGGACCCCCTTAGCCTCAGACTTTACACATATGGAGTCAGATGCTGTCCCTATGGTTCACTGGTGTTATTGATGGCATTGAAGCTCTGTAATGGGGTATAGGCTTCATCTGTAATCTCAAAGTCCACATTCATCATCACTGGCATGGCATTCTCGACGGTCATCTCACACTTCTTCTTTAGGCAAGGGAAAACACAACACACAACAGAAGCAAGATTATCAGGATTATAAATATGGTTGTCTTACCATTTGGGTCCTGTATTGGCAGAGATATATGTGCACCAGGTCTCCCCAAACATTTTACATACCCCCCCCCTTTTTTTTCCGCTTACACCATACACCATATCTAATGCCATACCATTTGTCATAGTGGATGTGGCTCTTAGTTGTTCAGCCTGACCTTTATAATAGATGTAATTAATCCAGTCTACATTCTTGTTTATGGAAATCTGGGCTATTAGCGACTCAAATACGGCTTCTAGCTTTAAATTCCTCTGGGACCCCTCTTGGGACTCCTATAACATCAACTTACACATGGGGGTCAAGGCTCCCAGCAGGGACTGCATGTTTACTTCTAGAGTGTGGTTTGGGTTCCTTTGTAGGTTCGGTAGTGAAAATGTGTATGGGCATAAGAGCCTTGGCTAATGTGTATTCTCCAGTCCAATTCCCTTCTATTGGGTTCTGAGCTTTATATCCCCAAGTATCCCATACCTTACGGTAGTTAATATTTACTCATCCCATTAGCCCGGCCTATCCTTTCTATAATCTTACACCAAGTATTCCTTTCCTTTATAACATTATCACCCACTAATATGCTTACTTCATCCCGCTAGTTGTACATGTTCACCCACTAATTCTCCTTATACAATGTTGCATCCTAACAATCCGTTGTGATTATCGTTCCCTCTGGAACAACCAGGGTTAAGTACAGACATAGATTTAACAGTGATAAAAGAACATATCTTAGATACATCTATACGGGATCATCAAATGTAAGCGTCTCTTTCCTCACTTATTTCCTGACACACACGCATAGATTTTAAGGAACTGGGTAACAATGACAGAATCTGAACTAGGCACAATTCTACAAAAGGTTCTTAGCTTTATTAGTTACAGTATCTATGGTTAGGGAATCAGTACAGTCAGACAAGGACATACTGATATTGGTCCACCTTTGGCAGTTAGATGAAGTCTACTCATAGTCTCTGAAACAGGTAAGATGATTTTGGAGTGTGTTGGTCAGGTACCTTTATTGTTTTACCTAGGTCATACCAGATGTAAATAATGAAGTCTGTACAAGCGTTCTTTCTGTATTGTTGAATCCTGAGGCCACCCAATGTACGGACATTACTACACACATAGCTCCCTTCTGTATGGGGTCACATATGTTACCATGGGTTACAAGGCTGTTGGCGCACACAGTTTCTTACCAACTCTCCAGATGCCGTCTTTGCCCTGTACCACCTCTTTCTTCTTCCATTAAGTAAAAACTTTCCCCTGTAAGGTCCTACTCTTCTGTAACTGGTGAGCAGCACCTTAAATATGTTTAGCACTATCCATATTTGTGAAGTGTTGGTGTGGCACCATGGTAAATCTACTCTGATGCATCAGGCGTTGGTGGGTGGAAATCCTGGCTGATCCATGCCTGATTCATCTTCACAAAGGTCAGTCTCTCCACATTTTTCGTGGACAGACGAGTTCTCCTTGGGGTTACTATGGCCTCTGCCGCACTAAACACCCCCTCTGATGACACACTACTGGGCGGGAAGCACAGCTTTTCCAGGGCAAACTCTGCTTGTTGCGGCTACAAATCAACTTTGGGTGCCCAGAAGTCAAGCAGGTCTTCAAAGTGTGTTGGCAGGGTCATGTCAAAGTATTCCACCACCTGCTGGTTCAGGTCCTGCTCCAGGTCTACCTGCTGCTGAGTTGCTTCACTATGCGGGTGAAGAAAGCTACTCATCAGCAACTGTTGACTAAGGCTGCTGATGATGGAGCTGGTACTGCTCCTGCCACCCCTCCCCACTCCCCAGCAGCCATGGCAATGGAAGGTGAGCGCAGAGGGGCCCCCGTGTCACACCTGCGAGAGGATGGACGATGGCATAGATAGGCATGGACCAACTGACTACGTAGAATGTCTCTGTAGTAGGTCAATTTGTCCTCCCTCTCAGTGGGTGTAAAATAGGCCCCCATTTTGTGCCGGTAGCGAGGGTCCAATAAGGTGGGAGCCAGAAGTCATCCAGTTGCTAAATGGTGACAATTCGGCGGACACTACACAAGCAAGTGAGCATGCATCGTGCTATTTGTGCAAGTAACTCGGAGGGACTCCCTGTCTCCATCTCCACTGCATACTGCCAGGGTGTGTCTGGGTCCTCTGTCTTGTCTTCCTCATAACCCACTAGCTCCTCTGGCTGCTCCGGCTCCTCCTCTCCTGTCAGATGACTGGAAAAACCGCCCATTTCGCAAAACCTAAACTGTGCTCCACTGTCCCCCTCCCCTATTCTTCCAGTTCAGCCACCACAGTGCTCATGTGGCCGTGAGATGTAGGCACCCCATCTCCAGTACACTGACCAGCTATAGTTTCCAACACATGTTGCAGCAGTGAAGCAATGAAGCATTGGAATGATGTCAGTCATCCCACAATCCTGGGGGACTGACTAATAATGTGGCTTCCTCAAAGGGCCTGAGCAAATGACAGGTGTCATATATGAGTTGCCACTGGTTGACATTAAAGTAACACAGGGGAGTCCCCCTATGCGCTTGGATCATCAAGAAATCAGTGATGGCTTTTCTCTGTTCGTATAGTCGGTCCAACATATGGTGGCTGGAATTCACCCGTGTGGAAATATCGCAAATCAGATTATGTTGGGGGATACCTTTCTGACACTACAGCTCAAGGATGGTGTGCTTTGCGGTGTACGAGTGGCCAGTTTCTTGATGAATGACTTTTAGCAGTTCCTCCCTTGTGTGCCTAAGTTCGCCAAGGCAAACCATGTGAAGAACAGCGTAACACCGCCGTGCCCTGCAGACATGGTATGCTGGAAGGGCACTGAGACTTGTCCATGCAGTTGAGGCTGAGGACAAGGTGGAAGATGAGGAAGCGGAGTCGCACTCTGTCACAGGACCAACGGCGTGAGAGCGTGCAAGGCGGAAGCGGCGTGACCTGTCCAAGTTGCTGTTGTGGCTGTGCAGGAACCACATTTACCCAGTGGGCCATAAAGGACATGTATTGTCCCTGACCATAGCTACAGATCCACACGTCGGCACTGCCATGCACTTTGGTACACACTGACAGGCTCAAGAACTGGCCCACCTTCTGTTCCACAAAGTTGTGCAGGGCTGGTACCGCCTTTTTCGCAAAGAAATGACGGCTTGGGACTCTCCACCTTGGCTCAGCACAAGCCATCAGTTCTCTGAAAGTTGCAGAGTCCACCACTTGAATAGGGAGGGACTGCAGTACCAGCAACTTGGACAGGAGCACATTCAGCTTCTGCGCCATTGGATGAGTGGGAGCATACTGTTGTCTCTTGGACAGGACTTTGCCGATGAATGACTGACTCAAAGTAGGAGGAGCAGGAGCATCTGAAGCGACAGAAGATGGGTATGACAGACAGCTCCATTCAGCTGAGGTGGTGGAGCCTTGGCTTGCTGAAACGGAAAGCAGCGTGCCACTGGGCGATGCAGCAAGCTGGACCACCGCATCGGAGCTACGGTTCTCCCAGGCCGCTTTATGGTGATGCTGCATATGTTGACGCAGGGCCTTGGTGCCAACATTCGGACCCTGGCCACACTTCACCATCTGCCGACACATCTTGCATGTGGCCAGGTTCACAACCTCTGGATGCTTGATGAAAAACTGTCACACCGCCGAGTAGCTGATTTTCCCAACAACAGTCCGCACTGATTGACTGCTACTGCTGCTCACTCCAAGAACCCCTGTTATACTAACTCCTGGGAAGGTAGGCTGACGTGAAGCAGGTGGTCTACCTTGGGCACGTTTGGCTCCAGACTTCCCACTTCTGACACCATGCTGACTGCCAACCATGCTACAACCTTGCTGGCTCAGCTGCTGCCTCACGGGCAACCTGCAACCCTCTTCTCCCCTCTTCTGCACCCGGCTCCCAAGTGCGATCGACTTCATCATCATCAAGTTGTCTCTGCACGTCACTGATGTCTTCCTCAGCAGTGTCTGCTTCAGGAGCCTGAACGCTCGCAACACCACCTCCCACGCCATTCTCCTCATCACTACTTGCCCACCTAGCAGAGGAAGCGGCGGATGTCTCTACCACTTCTTGGATGGGCAGTAGCTGCTGACTGTCCTCTGGTAGATCTTCCTCACTAAATAGTGGAGCTGAACCCACAGCATACGATACTTCCGTGGGGGAGGGAACAGCATAGGACAGAGGTAATGGGAGAACAGGGACTGTTCTCGGAAAATGCCAACTGAGGGTTGTGTCTGAGGAACCCACTGACTGTTGACTGGGGGTGTCAGATGTCATTTTTGATGAAGTGGATAACTGAGTTAACCAATCAATGACGGCAGATGGGTTGTTTGTACAGACACGACCGCTAGCTGATACCGGGAGCTCAGGCCTCTCTCTGCGACTCTTGCTGCCACTTGCCCCTAGTCTTCTGTAACCTTTGCATACACCTGATGAATTTAGGCCTCTGTTACTCCTCTGTGCATGTCCTGGCACTTCTCTTCCTGACATAATTAGTTCATATATGAGGGGAGGGCAAAATATGCTCCACTACACTTAAAACAGTACTTGTCTAGAACAGCAGCAGGTGTGTAGTTTTGGCTGGCCTTTCACAGTATCTATGCCCTTAAAACTTTAACAGGAACAAAATGGTACCCCACATAGATGTATGTACGTGTTATGCACTTATGAGGGGAGTACAATATGCTCCACTACACTTAAAACAGTAATTGTCTAGAACAGCAGCAGGTGTGTACTTTTGGCTGGCCTTTCACAGTAAGTAGGCCCTTAAGACTTTAAAAGGAACAAAATCGTACACCATCTATGTGCGCACAGGTTACACTTAATAGAGGACAATACGCTCCACAACCTGTATTAGGTACTAATAGCAGGTGATTATCGCTTTTAGTGCTCTGCTCACCCTAACTGGCTGGCTACTATTAGCTTTTCAGTTGTTGTACACACCAGTGCTGCAGCACACGGCCGCTGTGTAGTACGCCCAAAATTGCACTTTCTCTATCAATCTCTCTCCCTTCCCTATCAATGCATCTAGGCTTGATTTGGCCTTGAGGTGAATCACTGCTGTAAAAATGCTTTTCTGTGCAACACACACTGCTCTCTGTCCCTCTCTCTCTCTCTCTGCAATAAAACGCTGATGTGACTGGCCGCAAGATGGCTGCCGGTTATGTAGGGCTATGACATCACAGGGGTGGCTGGCTGCCGATTGGCTGCATGTGATTCAGGGTCATCCTGCCTTCCCAGAGTTCCTTGCCCTATTTCCTGACATGTGGAGCCGCCATCTTAGATATCCTATAGCCTGGACCGCACTAAATGGGGCTTAAAGAAGCGATTTGTGCGATCGAATCGCAGAGATATTCAGATTTATTGTGAAGCAAATGTTTTCTGAAATTAGTTACGAATTTGAATTCGTCAGATTCGATTTGTTCATCCCTATTGACAATCATATGATTTTAAACATTTAAATAGGTATTCCGGCCAAATAAAATTATCCCCTGTCCAAAGGATAGGGAATAAAATGTCTGATCGCAGGTGGCCACTGCTGAGAACACCCGCAATCTCCTCGCAGCACCCACATTCTTTGCGGGCCTACTTCTTTAGTCTCGGAAACTTCTGTGTTTTCAGGACTGGAGACGTGATGTCACGCCCCCTCCATTCATGTCTAGTGGAGGGGACGTGCTAATCCCCTGCTAACCCTAGCAGTAGATTACAGTACTGTAATTATATGACCTTTCATGAGAGCCATATGAGGCTTCCAAGTCACTAGTATGAGAACACTGATGTGGGGTATATGGATAATGGTGTTCCTAATTGGGCCACCCAAGCAAGCTCTACGTAAAGATATACACTGCGCAAAAAAAAAAAAAAAGGGAACACTAACATAACACATCCTAGATTTGAATGAATGAACTAATCGTATCCAATACTTTTATCTTTACATAGTTGAGTGTGCTGACAACAAAATCACACAAAAATTATCAATGGAAATCAAATTTATCAACCCTTGAAGGTTTGGATATGGAGTCACACTCAAAATCAAAGTGGAAAACCATACTACAGGCTGATCCAACTTTGATGTAATGTTCTTAAAACAAGTCAAAATGAGTCTCAGTAGTATGTGTGGCCTCCACCTGCCTGTATGACCTCCCTACAATGCCTGGACATGCTCCTGATGAGGTGGTGGATGGTCTCTTGAGGGATGTCCTCCCAGGCCTGGACTAAAACATCCACTAACTCCTGGACTGTCTGTGGTGCAACGTGGCATTGGTGAATGGAGCAAGACATGATGTCCCAGATGTGCTCAATCAGATTCAGGTCTGGGGAACGGGCAGGCGAGTCCATAGCATCAATGCATTCCTCTTGCAGGAACTGCTGACACACTCCAGGCATATGAGGTATAGCATTGTCTTGCATTAGGAGGAACCCAGGGCCAACCGCACCAGAATATGGTCTCACAAGGGGTCTGAGGATCTCATCTCAGCACCTAATGGTAGTCAGGCTACCTCTGGCAAGCACATGGAGGGATGTGCGGCCCCCCAAAGAAATGCCACCCCACACCATTACTGACACACTGCCAAACCGGTCATGCTGGAGGATGTCGCAGGCAGCAGAACGTTCTCCATGGCGTCTGTCAAATGTGCTCAGTGTGTACCTGCTTTCATCTGTGAACAGCACAGGGCGCCAGTGGCGAATTTGCCAATCTTGGCGTCCTCTGGCAAATGCCAAACATCCTGCATGGTGCTGGGCTGTAAGCACAAACCCCAACTGTGAACGTCGGGCCCTCATACCACCCTCATGGAGTCTGTTTCTGACCGTTTGAATGGACACATGCACATTTGTGGCCTGCTGTAGGTCATTTTGCAGGGCTATGGCAGTACTCCTCCTGTTCCTCCTTGCACAAAGGCGGAGGTAGCGGTCCTGCTGCTGGGTTTTTGCCCTCCTATGGCCTCCTCCACGTCTCCCGATGTACTGGCCCATCTCCTGGTAGCGCCTCCATGCTCTGGACACTACGCTGACAGACACATCAAACCTTCTTGCCACAGCTCACATTGATGTGCCATCCTGGATGAGCTGCACTACCTGAGCCATTTGTGTGGGTTGTAGACTCCGTCTCATGCTACCACTAGAGTGAAAGCACCGCCAGCATTAAAAAGTGACCAAAACATCAGCCATGAAGCATAGGAACTGAGAAGTCATCTGTGGTCACACCTGCAGAACCACTCCTTTATTGGGGGTGTCTTGCTAATTGCCTATAATTTCCACCTGTTGTCTGTTCCATTTGCACAACAGCACGTGAAATTGATTGTCAATCAGTGTTCTTCCTGAGTGGACAGTGTGATTTCACAGAAGTGTGTATGACTTGGAGTTACATTGTGTTGTTTAAATGGTACCTCTCATCAAATAAACTTTTGATATATTTTAGATTAATGAATGTTGAATAACTTTCCAATAGCATGTTAATGAAAAATATGCTTCTTTCTATTGTATTTTTCCCGATCAGTCCTGGCAGCAAGCATTTCTGACTCATGCTGGAGTCCTAAACACTCAGAGCTGCCAGCCTGCTTTGTTCACAGCCAAACAGGCTGTGAAAAAAGCAGGCTGGCAGCTCTGAGTGTTCTCCTTTGTGAACAAAGCAGACTGGCAGCTCGCAGTGTTTAGGACTCCAGCATGTGTCTGAAATGCTTGCTGCCAGGACTGGTAGGGAGATCCCTAGTGGTCATTTCTTCAAAGTGGAAAATTAAATAGAAAGAAGCATATTTTTTAATAACATGCAATTGTGAAGTTATTCTGCATACATTAATCTATAATATATCAAAAGTTTTTTTGATGAGAGGTACCCTTTAAGCATTCTCTTTATTTTTTTGAGCAGTGTACATTAAATATACACTGCATCTATAAATTCTGTTTGCATATATAAACATAGAACACAATGCAAGTAGCTATTATTCTATCTGTACTTTAATTCTTCCTATGTAGTTAGTACAGTACAGTGATTTTCAGCATGTGGCTTGTAACCCCCTACTGTGTGACCCACCATATTAGTCCTGAATTATGACTTTATTATTACTTTTATTATTATTACTTTGTTAACAAAAACTGTTTTTTTAGTCTCTGTACATTTAGAAAATATCTCTTCCATTTTTTAATTAAATGCGGCTCCTGACCATCGCTCACAGTCAACTATAGTTTACAAGGTACAAAAGGCTGGGAACCTCTATTATAGTGGAAGGTCAGACAGTAAAGATGGAATGACAACAGGTACAATGCAGAGAGTACTGTATGTATGAAACCAGCAGCTTGTTCCCAAGATGGAGGTTACTTTGCCCCTCAGACACAATAAAAGGTTTAGATCTCCTCTGAATTGAACAACTGTTCATGTAATGTAAAATCACCGGGGCAGCTATGTAAATGTCTTTCCACAAGGCAAAATCTGCCATTCATACTGTAATATAGGATTGTTATGGAGAAGACAGAAAGGTTAGAAAGTCAAAGAGTTGAATGAAATATGAGGAAATTATATGAGTTATTCAGTAAAGTCTTGTATATTCTGCAAGGTAACTACTGTATCAAATAGGCAAACAAATCAGCCCATAGATTGCAAGGAGTCAAGCAGACCATTGCCCAGGGCCAGATTAAGGCTGCTAGGAAGATGGAGCACTTCATTATGATGTCCCTCCCCCCCCGGCAGTTCCCCCACATTAGGTGCAGTATAGTTCCCCCACATTAGGTTGGCAGTACAAGTCCCCACACATGAGGTTGGTAGTACAGTTCCCCCACATTAGGTATGCAGTACAGTTCCCCCACATTAGGTGCAGTACAGTTCCCCCACAATAGGTGCAGTATAGTTCCCCCACATTAGGTGCAATATAGTTCCCCACATTAGGTGCAGTATAGTTCCCACATTAGGTGCAGTATAGTCCCCACATTAGGTGCAGTACAGTTCCCCCACATTAGGTGCAGTATAGTTCCCTCACATTAGGTGCAATATAGTTCCCCACATTAGGTGCAGTATAGTTCCCCACATTAGGTGCAGCATAGGTCCCCCACAGACATACAGCCTTCAGCCATATACAGTGTATGGCTGGAGGCTGTATGCCTGCTTACTGGCCCACTTCAGTATTCCGACCAGTGCTCCGGGGACACGATCTACTGCTATGGACGTTTTTAACGTTAACGCAGGGCCGCAGAGAGGTAACTGGGGCCTCCTTGTGTCCCGAAAAGATTTTTCGGGACACAGGGATGTCCCTTTGTGACGGGGGCCCTCTGAGGGCACGGGGCCGGAGCAGGCGCTCCATGAGCGCCAATGATGATCCTGCTCTGCCATTGCCCCACAGTAAATACACCAATAAAGAGAATGTATCCCCTATAGCTATTTTTGTTAACTTAGTAGAATTTACATTTTTTATAATTTTATTTTTTGTACACAATAATGGGGTAAAGTTTTTTTTTATAGCACCTTTAGCTATACAATAGTCTTATCAAGACCCTATTGATATGAATAGGTTAATTTTGTAGGTCTGCTCTGTGATTTGTGCAGAGGTCAATCCACAGAGAGAGGGAGGCTGAACTCTGAGCTTCAGCTACTGTGGTGCTACATACTGGTGTCATGTGTGTGTTGGTAAGGAGGACCCTGCTATAAAATGATCTGTACAGAGCAGGAAGTCTCAGCTTAGTTTAATCTTAGTGGTAAAAAAAAAATGCAAGACTTTAGGGTTATTTAAAAAAAATAGATATGTGAACAATTTTTAAAAGTATCACCCAAAAGGTAATTCATCTAAACCATAGGCCATTTTTTGATGACACATATCCTTCAAAACTAATAAATAAAAACGCATAGACAGCCCTACTGTATGTATTTGGGCTAAAAGATAGTTTTGAACATTTCATGCTAACATTTCTAATGTGCACAGGATAAGTGAGACGGACATAAATCTCCACGTTCCTTTCTGAAGTACCAATTTAGTCTCTTCTTACTGGTAGACATCATAAATTTGAAGAGAGACCTTTAGCTCATACAAAATGAGTTTTTGATGATTTTATGAAATAATAGATATTGCTCTCAGTAATGGGTTCCTAAGTACAATATCAGCAGAGGGGCACATCTGTCATTAAATAGAGGTCAGGCAGGACATTTATAGCTGCAGATATTATAGCCATCAGTGGAACCTTTGATTTGTACCTTGTGACTTCTTTCCATGTGATACCTTCCCCTTGCCGATCATTTGTTGACCTGATGACCTGTGGAGCACTACTAAACATTTTGGCCTAAATGTTGTGGGTCAGATATTTGTACATAGTCATCATTCTTGTTGCAGACCTGGACAAGCTGACTATAAAGTCTATCTCACTCCTATAGGCAATTTCCTGAAAAGTCAATTCTACCTGTTGTCAGTTCTACCTCTTGTCTGTGATCAGGGAATACAGTATGAGAAAAGAATCAACACCCCTTTATTTCTTTTGGGAGTTCCTTTTACAACACACCAGGACATGTAACAAAATCTGAGTCTCCAGGCTCTCTGGAGTCATGGACTCGGTTAGCTATATTTACCTGGATTATAGGAAAGAGAAGTCCAACTGCAAAGTTGCTGATCCAGTTGACGGTACCAGCGAGCATGAAGGCTGCCGGTCGCTGAGACTGCTGAAAAAACTCTCCTACCAGGATGAAAGGGATGCCACCTTAAATGAGATAGGACACGATAATGTGAGTAAAGGGAAAATGCCAATACAGAGCATAAAACTGTGTATAGTGTATTTGTAAGAAGACAATATAATATACAGTATGTTACAATATACTGCAGATATTGCAGCAAGGTATAAATGATTCTAAAAAATCAAGATGTAGACTTTCACACTGCTGTTGTGCCCTGTCTGATAAGGTCCGTTAGGCACTTTATTTTTTATTTTTTGTTACTTTAACCCCTTAAGGACTGAGCCCTTTTTCACCTTAAGGACTCGGCCATTTTTTGCAATTCTGACCACTGTCACTTTAAACATTAATAACTCTGGAATGCTTTTAGTTATCATTCTGATTTGAAAATTTTGCATTTTTCTAACTTTGAAGCTCTCTGCTTGTAAGGAAAATGGATATTCCAAATAATTTTTTTTTTACTCACATATGCAATATGTCCACTTTATGTTTGCATAAATAAAATTGATGTGTTTTTACTTTTGGAAGACACCAGAGGGCTTCAAAGTTCAGCAGCAATTTTCCAATTTTTCACAAAATATTGAAACTCGCTTTTTTTCAGGGACCAGTTCAGGTTTGAAATGGATTTAAAGGGTCTTCATATTAGAAATACCCCATAAATTACCCCATTATAAAAACTGCACCCCCCCCAAAGTATTCAAAATGACATTCAGTCAGCGTTTTAACCCTTTAGGTGTTTCACAGGAATAGCAGCAAAGTGTAGGAGAAAATTCACAATCTTCATTTTTTACACTTGCATGTTTTTGTAGACCCAATTTTTGAATTTTTGCAATGGGTAAAAAGGAGTAAATTTTTACTTTTATTTGACACCCAATTTTTCTCGAGTAAGCACATACCTCATATGTCTATGTTAATTGTTCGGCGGGCGCAGTAGAGGGCTCAGAAGGGAAGGAGCAACAAATGGTTTTTGGGGGGCATGTCACCTTTAGGAAGCCCCTATGGTGCCAGAACAGCAAAAAAAAAAAAAACCCACATGGCATACCATTTTGGAAACTAGACCCCTCGGGGAACATAACAAGGCGTAAATTAAACCTTAATACCCCACAGGTGATTCACAACTTTTGCATATGTAAAAAAAAAAATTTTTCCCTAAAATGCTTGATTTCCCAAAAGTTTTACATTTTAAAAACGGTAATAGCAGAAAATACCCCCCAAAATTTGAAGCCCAATTTCTCCCGATTCAGAAAACACCCCATATGGGGGTGAAAAGTGCTCTGCTGGCGCACTACAGGTCTCAGAAGAGAAGGAGTCACATTTGGCTTTTTGAAAGCAAATTTTGCTCTGGGGGCATGCCGCATTTAGGAAGCCCCTATGGTGCCAGAACAGCAAAAAAAAAAAACACATGGCATACTATTTTGGAATCTAGACCCCTCGGGGAACGTAACAAGGGGTTAAGTGAACCTTAATACCCCACAGGTGTTTCACGACTTTTGCATATGTAAAAAAAAAAAAAATTTTTACCTAAAATGCTTCTTTTCCCCAAAAATTTACATTTGAAAAAAGGGTAAAAGTGGAAAATACCCCCCAAAATTTGAAGCCCAATTTCTCCCGAGTACGGCGATACCCCATATGTGACCCTAAACTCTTGCCTTGAAATACGACAGGGCACCAAAGTGAGAGCGCCATGCGCATTTGAAGCCTAAATTAGGGACTTGCATAGGGGTGGACATAGGGGAATTCTATGCCAGTGATTCAAAAACAGGGTGCCTCCAGCTGTTGTAAAACTCCCAGCATGCCTGGACAGTCAGTGGCTGTCTGGTAATACTGGGAGTAGTTGTTTTGCAACAGCTGGAGGCTCCATTTTGGAAACCGCGGCGTACCAGACGTTTTTCATTTTTATTGGGGAGGGGACGTTTTATTTTTTGTTAGTGTAGTGTTTTTAGGGTACAGTCGCACGGGCGGGGGTTCACAGTAGTTTCTTGCTGGCAGTTTGAGCTGCGGCAGAAAATTTGCTGCAGCTCAAACTTGCAGCCGTATACTTACTGTAAACCTCCGCCCATGTGAGTGTACCCTGTACGTTCACATTGGGGGGAGGGGAACATCCAGCTGTTGCAAAACTACAACTCCCAGCGTGTGTGGTCTATCAGTGCATGCTGGGAGTTGTAGTTTTGCAACAGCTGGAGGCACACTGGTTGTGAAACACCGAGTTTGGTAACAAACTCAGTGTTTTGCAACCAGTGTGCCTTCAGCTGTTGCAAAAGCTACAACCCCCAGCATGTACGGACAGCGGAAGGGCATGCTGGGTCTTGTAGTTATGCAACAGCTGGAGGCATACTACTTTGACTGGGGATGCTGGGGATTGTAGTTATGCAACAGCTGGAGACACACTGATTTGCTACTTAACTCAGTGTGCCTTCAGCTGTTGCAAAACTACAACTCTCAGCAGTCACCGACAGCCAACGGGCATGCTGGGAGTTGTAGTTATGCAGCCAGCAGATGCACCACTACAACTCCAAGCATGCACTTTAGCTGTTTGTGCAAGCTGGGAGTTGTAGTTACACAACAGCTGAAGGTACACTTTTCCATAGAAAAAATGTGCCTCCAGCTGTTGCACAACTATAAGTCCCAGCATGCCCATAAGGGCATGCTGGGAGTTGTGGTGGTCTGCCTCCTGCTGTTGCATAACTACAGCTCCCATCATGCCCTTTTTGCATGCTGGGAGCTGTTGCTAAGCAACAGCAGGAGGCTGTCACTCACCTCCAACAATCCACGCCGCATCAGGTCAGTCCCTCGTCGTCGCCGCCGCTGCTCCTGGGGCCCCGATCCCAACATTCACGCTGGGGATCGGGGTCCCCAGCTCCTCGGGTGCACGTCCCGGACCCGCTCACGTCCTCCGGAAGAGTGACACCCGCAGCAGGCGCCCTGATTGGTTGGCCTGGAAACCGGCCGACGAATCAGGGCGATCGTGAGGTGGTACCAGTGCCACCTGGCCCCTGCTGGCTGTGGCTGTTCGGGGCCGTCAGAGACAGCCCCGAAGCGCCTGTAATTCCGGGTCACCGGGTCACTGGAGACCCAATTGACCCCGAATCTGCCGCAGATCACTGGACTGAATTGTCCAGCGATCTGCGGCCACCGCCGACATGGGGGGGCATAATGACCCCCCTGGGCGATATGCCCCGATGCCTACTTAACGATTTCAGCAGGCATCGGGCACCGCCTCCCCTCCAGCTAGTGACGGGGGGGCTGGGATTTCACAGGACGTACTCAAACGTTCTGAGTCCTTAAGGACTCGGAAAAGGGGCCGTTTGAGTACGTCCTGCGTCCTTAAGGGGTTAAAGGGTACCTCTCATCAAAAAAACTTTTGATATATTATAGATTAATGTATGCAGAATAACTTCACAATTGAAAAAAAATTTGCTTCTTTCTATTTAATTTTCCACTTTGAAGAAATGACCACTAGGGGTCTCCCTACCAGTCCTGGCAGCAAGCATTTCAGACTCATGCTGGAGCCCTAAACAGTACGAGCTGCCAGTCTGCTTTGTTCACAAAGGAGAACACTCAGAGCTGCCAGCCTGCTTTTTTCACAAAGGAGAACACTCAGTTTGGCTGTGAACAAAGCAGGCTGGCAGCTCTGAGTGTTTAGGACTCCAGCATGAGTCAGAAATGCTTGCTGACACGACTGATCGGGAAAAATACAATAGAAAGAAGCATATTTTACATTAACATGCTATTGGAAAGTTATTCAACATTCATTAATCTAAAATATATCAAAAGTTTATTTGACGAGAGGTACCCTTTAACGTCTATTGTCCTGATGGGGCACAACAAGCAACAATGGGTCCTGACAGATCCCATATACTATTATGGGGTCTGTGGGTGTAGATGTTTTTTGACAGGAGTAGCATGTTGTTGCATGATGTATTTTTTCTCCCGCTATTCTCCCCGTGTCACAATGACAGTGTGAAGATGCTTCAAGCTGGTGGAGGGATGATTCTCCATGGTTAGACTGGACTAACATGGTTCAGTCAAGGGATATGCATGAAAAAAATCTCTGTAATAATAGACATTATCTCCTGTCTATTAGTATTTTTGACATCCTTGTGTGGTGTCCCGTTACCGCATCCTATCCGGTACCTGTGTGTATAGGTCCCCATAGCCAGAGTCCCTAGGACGTGGGGTCCTTATTGTCTAGTCCACCCCTGGTCACCTCTCATCTAGGCATTAGTTATCTAGTAATTATTTAGGATTTATATATAAAGGATTGTATAAATGTATATAATTAGTTAATTACCTGTACGGAGTGTAGCAGGACCTGCGGGTCATGTGATCAGGTAAACTCTATGTTTTTTGCTTAAGGACCTTTGGAGGTCCCTGTGACGTATTGCACCCATCATTCTTTGAGACGGTGAGTGACAGATATTCAGACCAATCAGAACAACCCCGCCCCTGCCCATATAAGGGAGCGACGGCCATTGTTAGCTCTATTTCCTTGTGGACTGTAGACAGGGAAGGATCTGCGCTGCTGTCATCAGTGAATTTAGGCCCCAGCCTTGCGGCGACGGCTGATTTTTTCTAAAACGTGAGTGTATCAATCCCTAAGCACTCTGCAAGATCACCGGACCTTATCTATCCCCTAAATCCGGACGGATCTTCAAAATTAACCCTAAATTCAGAGACTTATAATATAATTCAAGGTCCGCAACAACTGTCAGTCACTGAACTATATAGACTGTTTGAATGAGACTGTTATTGTGCATTTGATGTACCGCAAGCATTTAAGTAAAGTTATCCAAGTTCAAGTTCAACTACTTTGTGGACCTTCAATCATTTTATGCATGCACCTATCGTTACTGGGAAGGGCGGCGATAGGCCGGAGAATTACCTCAGCATACTAGCCCTAAGCCTGGCGTCACGAACTATAGGGTTAACCTTAACCCCTCATCTACCGAAACAACACCCCAACTACCATACAGCCCCCAAGGGCTACCACACTTGACATGGAAACAAATGATTTTGGAATATTTTTGTGGTTATTTTGATTTAAAAGGTTTTAGTAAAGCTTCAGTTCAATTCACTTCATGATCATCTCTTGATATGCAGAAGTGAAGATGTCCCACAGACTTTACTGCAGAATATGAAGGAAAAGTAGAAAGCAAATAATAGGTGCAAAGGTGTCATATAGACACATACAAGGTTGTCAGTAGAAAAAGCCTACCAAGTCCATATAGTCCACCCTTATAGCTTGTCCTGATTATTTTTTATCTTAGGACAGATATATGGGTATCCCAGGCTTGTCTAAATTTGGATACTGGGGAAGTTTGTTCCAAGCATCTACTATTTACATTGCTTTTGGTCTTCCCTCCAAGAATGTGAGATGTATGTTTTTGTGTTTAGCTTCTTTTTAAAGGGGTTCTCCGCTGCCCTGCCTTCCGGAGCTCCGCTTGCAGCATCCGGAAGTTCATTACTCCGAACACTGTGTGCGGGCTTCCATGTTCGAGGCCGCCCCCTCGTGACGTCATGCCCACCCCCTCGTGAAGTCACGCCCGCCCCCTCAATGAAAGTCTATGGGAAGGGGACGTGACAGTGTTCGTAGTATTGAACTTCAGGACGCTGCAAGCGGAGCTCCGGAAGGCAGGCCAGCGGAGAACCCCTTTAAAAGCACTTTTTTACCCCCTTAACCTTATTTAACTCTTAATGTATTAAATTATTATCTAGTTCTCTTCTTTCTCGTCTTTCCTCTGAACTACACACATTAATGTATGAAATCCTGTCCAGAGGAGAAGTTTCTGAGTTGCACATAGCAACCAATCAGATCACTTCTTTTATTTTTCAGAGGCCTTTTCAAAAATGAAAGAAGCGATCTGATTGGTTGCTATGGGCAACTCAGCAACTTTTCCTCTGGACAGGTTTTGATGAATCTCATCTATTTGAGTTCTTTAGAAATGCTTAAGACCTTTCCTCATTTTTGTAGCCTGTCTTGGGACCCATTCTATTTTGTAGGGAAGGTTTTAAGAATTGGACACAGTACTCCAGATGTGATCTCACTAGAGCTCTATACAGTGAGATCACAATTTCTCTCTTTTTTACCGTTCTGTTGACTCATTTTAAGGCTGTCAGAAGTCATTACTCATAAATATTTATTTTCTAAAGTCTTTGCTAATTCAGAAGCGCTAATACAATACTTGGGTAGAGGATTCCTCCCCCACCAAGTGCATTTGATTGAGCTGCAGCTTCCATTGTTTTGACCACCGACTGTATCTAGTAAAGCTAAATCCTTTTCTATATCACAGACACCTCCAGAAACATCAAGCCTATTGATAATTTATGTGTCATTAACAAACAGGCGAACCTTACCTAACCAAAACCTCCTCATACAAACGCATTGAACATATTAAAAAGAATAGAACTCACATTAGACCCTTGTGGTCACCATTGAATTGTAACCAGTCTCCCCACAACATAACCAACAACCCTCTGATATCTATCCTTCAGCCAACTGGAAATCTACTGATCCAAATTTTCTTAAATCCAGATAGATAACTACTTTTACAACTATCACTTTTTGAGACATAAAGCTAAAGTTATGAAAAAAATTAAAATTGATTAAGGAAATAGGGTTTAACCAACATGATCTGCCTTTTCCCACAAAGCTATATACCAGGGGTGGAGGGGGGGGGGGGGGGGTCTGCTGCTGCTAGCTTCTTCCTTGTTTTTTATTTGAAGTTGGTTTAGCAGCCCCCCCCCCCCCCCCCCCCCCCCCAGCGCATCTACCAAACCCCCAAACGCCTCTCTGAGGGCTAAGCTAGTCAAAGACATATAATTTAACATGCAGGCAGGATTAATTTTGGGACAGTGGCAGACGCAAAAAATGTATCAGGGCATGCTGAGTGTTGTAGTTACTGTATTGCCCAGCATGCCCTGATCCAGCATACGGCTCTGCAGCTGACCCAAAACCACTACTCCCAGCATGTTGCACTATATAAAAGTATAGTATAGGTATAGGTTATGGTGCTATATGCTGGGAGTTGTAGTTTTGGGTCAGCTGCAGATATATAGGCTGGATCAAAGATTGCTGGGAGTTGCAGTTACTAACTACAACTCCCAGCATGCCCTGATACAGCCTATGGTTCTGCAGCTGACCAAAACTACAACTCCAAGCATCATGCACTATATAGTAGTACACACTGCACTTCGGTAAAAATGACACATTACCTTTACTTTCTAGGTCCATACGATTAAAATGATACCCACTTTGTAGAGGTTTTATTTTAATTTACTACTTTAAAAAATGTTCGGGGAGATTTATCATCGTTGGTTTGGTAAGTGAGTTCTGTAGGCATTTTTTTCTTGCTTTTGGTTTTGCTTATGTATGACACATTTATTCAACTATCACAGGGGGTTGATAAATTTGGCTTACATAAGCAAAAAACAATAAATGACTTCAGAACACCACTTTATAACCCCACTTCTAGTCGCAGCTGTGAAAAAAACAGTCTGATATATATATGTATATGCATGTTTATTACATTTAATTTACCACTACCCCCCCCCCATATGTACTAACACATTTTTTGTTTGTTTGTTTTTTTCTTCTCCTTTTAGATACGTATATCCTATGGACTACTTTAGATTTGGTGGAGTACGGTGTCCAGCTTTTTTGTTTGTTTAATATTAGGCCCAAGAGCACCATATTTGACGTTCCAGGCCTGTTGGTACCGGCTCTTCCCGGAGCCCCTGTGGCGGTGGGTACCGGGGTAATAATTGGGGGTTAGCGTTAGCTGTTTTTGAGGCTAACTCTAAGCCCTGGCTTAGTAATGGATTCCGTCTATAAGACAGGTTCTACTCTACTAAGCCTGTAGAGTAAATAAATGTAAAAAAAACACAACACTTTTATAAAAAATGTATTCCAAAAAACACTCCCCCACAAGCTCTCGTTAACCATTTTATTAGTATTTTTTTTAAAATGAAAAAGAAAACGTGGGTCATCATTGTAATCCTCCTAATCCAAAGTAGTCCTCTGCATAAACGGATCTGAAATGAGAAGAAAAAAAACCTACAAAAATATGTTAGTACATTTATAGGGCTCTCTCCTGGGGAGAACACCCATAAAGCAGTGTTTCCAAACAGGGAGCCTCCAGCTGTTGCTAATCTACAACCCCCATCATTTCCAGACAGCCTTTGGCTGTCTGAGAATGATGGGTGGTTTAATTTAGCAACAGTGAGCCTCCAGTTTAGCAACATCTGGAGTCTTGTTATTCCTAAGACTTCAGCTGCTGCTAAACCACAACTCTCATAATGGGAGTTGTAGTTTAGAAACAGCTGGAGGCACCCCATTTCTAAACTACAACTTCTAGGACGGAAGTTGTAGTTTAGCAACAGCTGGAGGCACCCTGTTTCCAAACTACAACTTCCATGACAGGAGTTTTAGTTTAGAAACAGCTGGAGGCACCCTGGTGTTAAAATGCCAGCCGCATCTACCACCAGCCCACTAGCTGTTGCAAGACTACAACTCCCAGCATGCCCTTACAGTGAGGACATGCTGGGAGTTGTAGTTGCAACTCTTGGGCGGGTGATTGATACAGGCCGGCTCCCAGAAATATGAAACTACACTGTAATTTTATATTTCCGGGTCGGTACTGTGATTGTGTGGCTGGTCTTGGCCAATCACAGCACCGCCTGGGAAATATGAAATAACAGTGTAGTTTCATATTTCTGGGAGCCGGCCTGTATCAATCACCAGCCCAAGAGTTGCAACTACAACTCCCAGCATGTCCTCACTGTAAGGGCCCCATATCTTCCCCCAGCCCCCGCTCATTTCTCCCCCACCGCCATTCATTTCTCTGCCACTCATCTCCCCCCAGCCGCTGCTCATCTCCTCCCAGCCGCCGCTTATCTCCTCCCAGCTGCCGCTCATCTCTCCCCACCGCTGCTTATCTCCCCTCCCTGGGGGGAGAAGAGCGGCGGCGGGTTAGGATTATGGGGGGAAGGGGGAGATGAGATGAGGGGCCGGGGCAGCGGAGCCGGCTCCCAGAAAAAAGAAACTATACTGTTATTTTATATCTCCCGGGCGATGCCGTGGTTGGCCGAAACCAACCAGCCAATCACAGCACCGCCCGGGTAATATGAAATTACAGTGTAGTTTCTTATTTCTGGTAGCCGGCTCCGCTGCCACGCATCAACTACCTGCCCGAGAGTTGCAGGTACAACTCCCAGCATGTCCTCACTGTAAGGGCATGCTGGGAGTTGTAGTCTTGAAACAGGTAGTGTGGGTGCGAAATGAGCAGCAGCGCTGGGGCAAGAAGAGCGGCAGTAGCACAGGGGGAAGAAAGGAGGTGGGGGGATGGGGAGATGAGCGGCGGAGAGGAGATGAGGGGTGGGGGGCAGATATGAGCGGCGGAGAGGAGATGAGGAGTGGGGGGGGGGAGAGATGAGCGGCGGAGAGAAGATGAGTGGCGGGGGGAGAGATGAGTGGCAGGACGAGAGATGAGCAGCGGGGGGGGAGAGATGAGCGGGGTGAAAGATGAGCGGCGGGGGGAGGGAGAGATGAGCGGTGGAGAGGAGATGAGGGGGGTGAGATGAGCGGCCACGGCAGGTTAAGATTTGTGATTTATAGAGGGGCAGTGGGAGGGGAGATATGAGATGAGCAGGTGCCCGGGCTCCTTTGTACAGATGTAATTTCATATTTCCCACAGGAGTCGTAATCTCGGAAATATGAAATCCGCTCTCCAAAGCAAATTTTGTAAGCCATCTCCAGACTTGTTTACATTTACTCTGTTTTGGAGGCAGTTGCGACGTTTTGTGCGACTTTCGCACTTGATAAATCCCTGACCACTGCAAAGTGAAAACTGAAACTTGCTTTGGCAAGCTCATCTGTAGTTTTTTGCTTACAGCCAAATGCGACTTTTTGTGTGACTTTTGTAAGCAAAAAAAGAGCTCTAAATCCCTTGATAAATCTCCCCCTATAACTTTTTGTGTGAAAATCAGTATTCTTAAATTTGTCCTTTTCTGATCCCTATAACTTTTTATTTTTCCATATACGGGGATGTCTGAGGGTAATTTTTTCTGGTATAGTGAAGTGGAAGTGACCAAAAATACACGAATCCGGACTTTACTTTTTTACGTTTAAGCCATTGACCATGCAGTTTAAGTAATATTATATTTTAAAAGTTCGGACATTTATGCATGCATTTACCACATATGTTTGTTTATTATTGTTAACAATTTTAATTGAAAAATTATTTACTATTGTTTAGTCCCCGTAGGAGAATATTACATGAAATATTTAGATTTCATACACTGAATGGCACAACACTGATCCCTGTTATCGGCGCTCCATTTATGCAGGCTTCCATGGCTTCCTTCACTGAAAGAGCGCAAATTAAACAGCATGTAGCAAGATAAGGGACCTTAACCCATCCTCTCAGTTGATTGGAATCACGGCGCAAAAAATGAGCCCCCATACATCATTGTTTATGGAAAAATAAAAGTGTGATAAGGGTCAGAGGTGGACAATTTTAACACAATAAAAGTAGAAAAATTAAATAAAACATATACAAATTGGGTGTTGTTGTAATCGTATCGACCTACGGAATAAAGAGAACATATAATGGTATTCGGAAAGTGCACTGTGTAGAAACAAAAAAAAAATGTTTGCAAAATGATGTGTTTTTTTTTTTTTTTTTTTTTTTTTTTTTTAGTTTCACCCCACAAATAATTAATTGTTTGCTTTTGTGATAAAATGAGAGAAGTTATTACAAAGTTTTTTTTGGCAGAGCAAAAAACAACCTTCATATGGGTCTGTAGGTAAACAATTGCCCCATGAATTGTTAGTCCACCCCTGCTATATACCAATCTGCTCAGCTCCCCCTGCTCTACAGTATAACAAGATGCCTGTAGGTTAGACTACATTTTTAAAGTCATAAATTCCCTGAAAAGCCTTCAACTGGGATACTTTCTATTTTTGTACATCGCTCTATAGCCCTTTGACATAAAGAAATTGTCCAAGGCCTATAGAGCTATAGTGGTGCATTGGTTCTTGAAAAACAAAGACAAGGTCAATGCCTAGTAATTACAATGAATTAATTCACAGCCACATGCAAAGAGCTTTCCCCTACATGATGAATATCATCGTCCTAACTCATCACTTTAGCCACACATCAAGTGTAATTGGGTCTAATGTTCCCTGTTCACCATTAGGAGTACAACAGTTAAAGAGGTTATCCAGCAAAATTTTTTATTTGGCCATCAAATAGCACTGAAATAAACATGCAGGTTTCTAATTCACATGTATTAGCACTTTTGTGCCAATTTTGGTAATCCAAGCAGTGCCCCCCCCCCCCCCCCCCCCCCGCCTCTAGTAGGAGTAAGCATTAACCTAAAAATGTCACCAATTGGTTCTGAACTCCATTCAGGGACTCAAAACTGTTGCGGCAATTGCCATGGTCGACTGTTGCGACCCATTGTATTATTGTGGGTGTTTTTGTCATAAACCAGTTTAGAGGACTGGGCAGTGCCACCATAAATGTGATAGGGCACCGCTATCGGAATCACAGCGCCAACACCTGTCAGAAGCAGTAAAGGAATGATCGCTCAGGAGAGCAGACATGCGGTTCCATGTTGATAAGAGAATTATAGTAAATGGACACAGTAAGAGTAACCAAGGGTCTTCCTACCTGTAACACGTTATATTTGGGGTCTTTTCCTGTTCTTTTGTTAATATGTTTTTTGTATGTCCATGCCTATCTGTTGCCCATGTTGGAAAGAATTTTTAATGGATTATTCTTAAAGGGTACTCTGACCCTAGACATCTTATCTTATAGTGATGAGCAGCAGGGGCCATATTCGAATCTGCGATATTTAGCGAATATATTGATGATTATTCATCCTATGTTCGCGAAAATCGCATATTCGCTATGTTCATTCACTTTTTTTTCCATGTGAAAAATTTCATAAAAATTTGCATGTGAAAAAAAAAAAACTAAATTTGCATGAAAAATTTGCATAAAAATTTGCATAAAAATTTGCATGCGGAAAAAACAAAAAAGAAAAATAAATATATGACATGACAAATATATAGCACTATAGTCTAAATATTTTCGAAATTCGCAAAAGTGCTGATGTTCGCGATAAAAATTTGCATCCAAAGGATAGGGGATAAGATGTCTGATCGCGGGGGTCCCACTGCTGGGAACCCCCGCGATCTCCTGTAGCACTCCTGTAACTTCGCTCTGTGTCTGATGACGGGCGATATAGGGGCTGGAGGATCGGGATGTCATGGCCCCGCCCCCTTTTCACATCCAACCCGCCCCCTCAATGAAAGTCTATGGGAGGGGGCCACCGTCATGCCCACTCCCATGGACTTGTATTGAGGGGGCGGGCCATGACATCACGGTTCTCCGGCCCCTGTATCGCCTGTCATCAGGCACAGAGTGAAGTTCGCTTCATGCAGCAGATGGCATATGATGCTGCTAGAGAAATTGCGGGGTTCCCGGTGGCTGGACCCCTGCGATCATCCATCCTTTGGATAGGGGATAAGATGTGTAGGGGTGGAGTACCTCTTTAAACTTTGATTTGTTTTATCGTAAGTAGAGATGAGTGAATCAAAGCTGATGAACACGAATTTGCTACGAATTTCATGAAATATTCGATTCACAACAAATGCGAATATAGCCACGATTCGTGCGAATCGCTTCATTAAACTCCATTTTCTGCGGTCCAGGCTCCAGGACATCTAACATGGCTGATCCACATGTCAGTACATGGGGCAAGGAACGCTGGGAAGGCAAGGCGGGAAGGAGGCGGGATGACCCTGAATCACATGCAGGATGCAGCCTATCAGCAGCCAGTCACCCCTATATATTCGGCAGCCATTTTGCGGCTCATCATATCATTCATTACACTGCATACAGATAGAATGAACATCGCTGTGTGTGTTACACAGAAAAGCTCATTCCAGCAGCGTTTCACAACCTAGTCACATCACATCTGATGGACAGAGAGCTGTTTTTTTCACTGAAAAGGATTTTTACTGCAGCCATTAACCTCCCAGTCACTTTCTTCAGCATTGTATTACAGAGAGGGGCAGATAGCTGTGTGTTGCCTCATATATTTCAACAAGTTGCCTCAACTTCATAAACCTTAGCAGAGGAGGCAGGAAGAATTTTTCAGCACAATTCTGTGTCTTTGTTCCACAACGAATCATCTGCTGGTTATACTAGTCTATAGACGGTATAATACCCAGCAGTCAATTCCTAATAGTCTTTGACAGAGTGAAATTTTGTGTTTAGTACACAGCTTTTGTGCACAGCACTGTTGTGTTTTGCTGTTGTTGTGAAAAAATATGTTTTTTTTAAGTGTACTGTACCGCATTTTTCTGCCCTCATAAGTGCATACCACATACGTACATCTAAGTAGTGTACTATTTTATACCTGTTAATCGTTCAAGGGCCTGCATACTGTGAAAGTACAGCCAAAATAAATCACCGGCTGGTGTTTTACTAAAATACGCTTTTATAAATGTACTGTACCACATTTTTCTGCCCTCATAAGTTCATACCACATAAGTACATATAAGTGGTGTACTATTTTGTACCTGTTAATCTGTCAAGGGCCTGCACACTGTGAAAGGACAGACAAAAGTAATCAACGGCTGGTGTTTTACTCCAATACATTTATTAAGCGTACAGTAGCACATTTTTCTGCCCTCATAAGTGCATACCACATACCTACGTCTAAGTAGTGTACTATATTGTACCTATTAATCTGTCAAGGGCCTAGATACTGTGAAAGTCCAGTCCAAAGTAATCACTAGCTGGTGTTTTAATAAAATATGTTTTGTAAACGTACTGTACAGCATTTTTCTTCCCTCATAAGTGCATACCACATACCTACGTCTAAATGGTGTACTATTTTGTGCCTGTTAATCTGTCAAGGGCCTACATACTGTAAAAGGACAGCCAAAAGTAATCATTGGCTGGTGTTTTAACCTAATAAGTTTATTAAGCGTATAGTAGCCAATTTCTCTGCCCTCATACGTGCATACCACATACCCACATCTAAGTAGTGTACTATTTTGTACCTGTTAATCTGTCAAGGGCCTAGATACTGTCAAAGTAGAGGCAAAAGTACTCACTGACTGGTGTTGTACTCAGATATTTTTTTAACTGTACTGTAGAGCATTTTTCTGCCCTCATAAGTCCATACCACATACGTACATCTAAGCAGTGTACTATTTTGTACCTGTTAATATGTCAAGGGCCTAGATACTGTGAAAGTTTAGGGAAAAGTACATGCCTGCTGCTGTTCTAGACAAAAACGTAGTGAAAAAAGCGTAGTGAAGCGTATTGTACTCCCCTCATATATGCACTAAATATGTCAGGCACAGAAGTGCCAGGATGTGCAAAGAGGAGTGGCAGAGGCCTAAATTCATCAGGCAGAGGTCACAGAAGACTAGGGGCGAGTGGCAGCAGGAGTCGCAGCGAGAGGCCTGAGCTCCCGGTATCAGCTAGCGGTCATGTCTCGATCAGCAACCCATCTGCCGTCATCGACTGGTCAACGCGGTCATCCACTTCATCACAATTGACATCTGACACCCCCAGTCAATAGTCGGTGGTTTCCTCAGACACAACCCTCAGTTGGCATGGCCCGGGAGCAGTCCCTGTCCTACCATTGCCTCTGTCCTATGCTGTTCCCTCCCCTACAGAAGTATCTTATGCTGTGGCTTCAGCTCCACTATTCACTGAGGATGATCTAATAGAGGACAATCAGCAGCTGCTGCCCAGCCAAGAAGTGGGGGAGACATCCGCCTCTTCCTCCGCTAGGTGGGCAAGTAGTGATGAGAAGAGTGACATGGGAGGCGGTGTTGCCAGGGTTCAGGGTCCTGAAGCAGACACTGTTTAGGAACCTGAGGATGACATCAGTGACGCGCTGACACTTGATGATGAAGCCAATCGCAATTGGGAGCTGGGTGCAGAAGGGGCTTCATCATCATCAGGAGAAGAGAGTTGCAGGTTGCCCGTGAGGCAGCAGCTGAGCCAGCAGGTTGGTAGCATGGTTAGCAATCAGCATGCTGGCAGAAGTGGAAATTCTGTAGCCAAACATGCCCAGGGGAGACCACCTGCTTTGCGGCAGCCTACCTTCCCGGAAGGTAGTGACACAGGGGTTCCTGGAGACGACGGCAGTAGTAGTCAATTAGTGCGGACTGTTGGTGGGAAAATCAGCTACTCAGCGGTGTGGAAGTTTTTCATCAAGCATCCGAAGGAGGTTCATATGGTATGGCCAGGGTCCCAATGTGTGCACCACGGCACTGCGTTAACATATGCTTTGCCACCATGAAGTGGCCTGGAAGAGCCGTGGCTCCAATGTAGTGGTCCAGCCTGCTGCATCACCCAGTGACAGGCCGCTCCCTCTTTCAGCCAGCCAAGACTCCACCACCTCAACCAAAGGGAGCTGTGTGTCATACCCTCCTTCTGTCGCTCCAGATTCTGCTGCTCCTCCTCCTTTTAGTCAGCCATTCGACCAACAATCCATCTGCAAAGCCATGTGTAAGAGACAACAGTATGTGCCCATTCATCCATCGGCGCAGAAGCTGAATGTGTTCTGGTCCAAGTTGCTGGTGCTGCAGTCCCTCCCTTTTCAAGTGGTGGACTCTGCACCTTTCAGAGAACTGATGGCTTGTGCCGAGTCGAGGTGGAGAGTGCCAAGCTGTCATTTCTCTGCGAAGAAGGCAGTACCAGCCCTACACAATTTTGTGGAAGAGAAGGTGGTCCAGTCCTTGATCCTGTCGGTGTGTGTACCAAAGTGCATGGCAGCGCTGACGTCAGGAGCTGTAACTATGGTGAGGGACAATACATATCCTTTACGGCTCACTGGGTTAATGTGGTTCCTGCACAGCCACAACAGCAACTTGGACAGGTCACGCCGCTTCCTCCTCCACACTCTCAGGCTCTGTGACAGTGTGCAACTCCGCCTCCTCATCCTCCACTGTGTCCTCAGCCTCCACTGCCCAGACAAGTCTCACTGGCCCTTCAGCATACCATGTGTGCAGGGCACAGCGGTGTCACGCCGTTTTTCAAATGGTTTGCCTTGGCAAAAAGAGTGCCACAGGGAAAGAACTGCTAAAAGTCCTTTGTAAAGAAATCGGAGCATGACTTACTCCACGAAAACTGGAAATGGGAAATATGGTGACTGACAGGAAAAACATCTTGAATGCGCTGCGACTGGGAAGGCTGAGCCATCACCGATTTCTTGATGATCCAAGCGAATAGGGTACTCCCCTGTGTAACTTCAATGTGAACCAGTGGCAGTTCATACATGACACCTGCCGTTTGCTCAGGCCCTTAGAGGAAACCATAGTATTAGTAAGTCACCAGGATTATGGGATGACCAATGTCCTTCCACTGCTTCCAACACGTGTTGGAAACGATGGCTGGTCAGGACACTGGAGACATGGCACCTACATATCATGGCCACATGAGTCCTGTGGGGGCAGAACTGGAGGAGGAGGAGGGGGAGAGGCAAAGTGGAGCACAGTTTAGGCTTCGCCAAATGGGCGGTTTTTAAAGAAATCTGACAGGAGAGGAGGAGCAGGAGCAGCCAGAGGAGCTAGATGGTTATGAAGAAGGTGAGACAGAGGACCCAGACACACCATGGCAGTATGCAGTGGAGATGGAGGCAGGGAGTCTCTCCGAGACACTTGCACAAATAGCACGATGCATGCTCACTTGCTTGCGTAGTGACAGCCGAATTGTCAACATTAGGCAGCGGGATGACTTCTGGATCTCCACCTTATTGGAACCTCACTACCGCCACAAAATAGGGGCCTTTTTTACACCCACTGTAAGGGGAGAACGAAATGACCTACTGCAGAGGCAACCTATGTAGTCAGTTGCCGATGCCTATCGGCACCATTATCCATCCTCTCGCAGGTCTGAATCGGGGGGCTCCCTGAGCTCACCTTCCACTGCCATGGCTGCTTGGGAGGGGTGGGGTGGCAGGAGCAGTAACAGCTTCATCAGCATCAGCCTGAGTCTACAGTCGCTGATGAGTAGCTTTCTTCATTCGCATAGTGAAGAAGCAGGTACACCTGGAGCAGGACCTGAACCAGCAGGTGGTGTCATACCTTGACATGCCCATGCCAACACACCTTGAACTTCTGGACTTCTGGGCAGCCAGACTTGATTTGTGGGCGCAACTAGCAGAGTTTGCCCTGGAAAAACTGTCCTGCCCGTCCAGTAGTGTGCCATCAGAGCAGGTGTTTAGTGCGGCAGGGGCCATAGTCACCCCAAGGAGAACTCGTTTGTTCAGGAAAAATGTGGAGAGATTGACCTTTGTGAAGATGAATCAGGCATGGATCAGCCAGGATTTCCACCCACCAATGCCTGATGTATGAGAGTAGATTGACCATGGTGCCACACCAACACTTAACAAATATGTATTGTGCCAAACCAGTTACAAACATTCCTCCTCATTAGACCTTTTTTCACCCACCTTCATCACCGGGTACTGTTATTGTCACCCACTGCACCACTCTGTCACCGGGTCACTTTCAGGACTCCTGATGCTGCTGCTGCCACCTCCAGGCTGTCTCATTCAGCCACTTTGCGGTCTCTTCTCATGCTTCAGCCAACTCCAGGCTGTGTTATTCAGACACTATATGGTCTCATCATGCTTTAGCCTCCTCCAGGTCGTGCCATTAATCCAATATATGGTTTACTGATGCTTTAGTCAGCTCCAGTCTGTGTCATTTAGCAACTACGTGGTTTAGTGATGCTACTGGGCCTAGGACATTACATATATATGTTTATGGTAACACAAGCTTCAATGAAAATTTCAAAATGTATCTTTTATTCTTAGAGATTGTGAGGCCCTATTGTCTCCTCATCTGCTGCCAACTCCAGGCTGTGCCATTCAGACACTATATGTTCTCCCCATGCTGCCACAAACTCCAGGCTGTTTCATTCAGCAACTATATGGTCTCCTCCTACTGATGCCACCTCCAGGCTCTGTCATTGGACTGCCATGTGACATGTGACTCCTTGTTAGATGTGGTCCTTTGTTCCCACACGCCGGGGCCCGGGACAATAAAACTTGGGAGTTAAAAGTTCAATTTCAAAATCCTTAATTTCAATTTCAAAATCTTAAATTTCAATTTCAAAATCATAAATTTCAATGGTCTCCTCATGCTGCTGCCAACTCCAGGCTGTGCCATTCAGACACTATATGTCTCCTCATGCTTCAGCCAAGTCCAGGCTGTGGCATTCAGGCAATATATGGATTACAGATGCTGCTGGGCCTGGGTCTGGCAATAAAAATGTTACTATGGTAGCACTAGCTACCCAAAATCTTCAGTTTAAATTTCAGAATTCATCTATTAATCTTAGGGATTGTAAAGCCCTAGGGTCTAATCATGCTGCTGCCAACTCCAGGCTGTGCCATTCAGACACTATATGGTCTCCTCATGCTTCAGCCAACTCCAGGCTGTGTCATTCACCAATATATGGTTTACTGATGCTGCTTGGTCCTGGCCTAAACATTTTTTTGGGTAGCACTAGCTACCCCAAATCTTCCATTTAAATTTCAAAATTGTCTTTTAATCTTAGGGATTGTGAAGCCCTAGTGTCTACTCATGCTGCTACCAACTCCAGGCTGTGCCATTCAGCCAGTATATGGTTTACTGATGCTGCAAGGTGTGGGCCTAAAAGAGATTTATGGTAGCACTAGCTACCCTAAATCTTCAATTTAAATTTCAAAATTCGTCTTTTAACCCCTTAAGGACACATGACGTACTGGAACGTCATGTGTCCACTCCCGATCTATAACGCGGGGCCACGGCGTGGCCCTGCGTCATAGCGGGTCGGGCCCGGCCTCTAACAACGACCGGGACCCGTGGCTAATAGCGCGCGGCATTGATCGCTGTGCCGCGCGCTATTAACCCTTTAGACGCGGCGTTCAAAGTTGAACGCCGCGTCTAAAGTGAAACCGAAAGCATGCCGGCTAGCTCAGTAGGCTGTTCGGGATAGCCGCGGCAAAATTGCGGCATCCCGAACAGCTTAGAGGACAGCGGGAGGGCCTGCCTCCTCGCTGTTCGATCGCCGAATGACTGCTCAGTGCCTGAGATCCAGGCATGAGCAGTCATGCGGCAGAATCATCGATCACTGGTTTCTTATGAGAAACCAGTGATCAATGATAAAGATCACTGTGTGCAGTTTTATAGGTCCCTATGGGAGCTATAACACTGCAAAAAAAAAGTGAAAAAAAAAGTGAATAAACATCATTTCCCTTACGTCCTAACCAGCAGCACAAGTGGGGTGTTCTGCCCCTGTGAAGCTGGCAGGACGGTGGAATTTTTAATTCCGCCCAAGCAATTTAAATTAATTAGCCCCCCCATAAAAGGCCTCCTCCCCTAGGCCATCTCGCTTTTTTTCTGTCCTGTGTAAGGACAGCAGGACGGTGCAGGCCTTTGGAGCCTGCCTGGATGTCTCCCCTGTATTGGGGAGATATTTTTGGGGCGCAGTACCTTTTTCAACTGCCCCCTGTTTTTTTCTTTTTATATTATCTGGGCCTCCGGCCTGGTTTATCTTAAAACTATTTGTTTTGACTATTTTATGTTGCTATAGGGATCCGGTGATCCCTCATAGCATTAGGGATGCCGCCGCGGGTTTTTTCTTACCCGCCTGGCGTCCCACGTGTCCCGGCGCACGCTCGCCTCCATTACACTGTGCGAGCCATGGACCGGAAGTACGTCATCTGACGACTTCCGGTCCCGGCCTCACTTTCTTCAGCGCTTTGCGCTGCCTTTTAAGTTTTATATTTAGGTGAAAATTCAGGCGTGAGCCCTTTCCTAGTTAGGGAAGGGCTCAGTGGATAATTTTTATTAAAATTCCCTTCCGGGTGTTTCAGCCTATTGCAGGCTGGTCTTTCTCTGAAGGGGGCGGGGCTTCCGGGCCCCTTCCCATATAAAGACAGCTGAGACCTTCATTCAGTCTCTGCTGCCCTCATAGCTAGTCCTATTTACAAGCCTAGCATTAGTGGTTAGAGCTCCTATCTGCATTATAGGTATCTCTCCCTCTCTATTTGGCGTTAGGGCGATAATAATTTTATTTATTATCCCTAACTTATTTTCTTTCTTTCCAGTGTCATGTCTACTCCTTCCTCTAGTGACCCACACTCTGGTGGTCGTAAGGCTAGCGCCAAGAAACGCCATCTAACTCCGCTTCGGACGCTTACGAATATAACAGGTGTCCCGGTTGCCGTCCACCCTCTAATCCAGCTGAACCTACTGTCCAGGACATGTTCATCTGGATGAAGGAGTTTATGGGAAATTCCATATCTGAAATTAAGAGTGCTCTTGTTCCCAAAAGAGCTAGAACTGAATCCACTCCTCCTTCTGTGGCGGAAGAATCCGTTATGTCGGTCGATGTATTGGACCAGAGGTCATCTGTACAGTCTGAACAGCCTGTTGAGGTGAAGATGTTTCCGCCTCTTTTCCCTGCGGAAAAGACGCAGAGATTACTTAGGTCCATTCGGTCAAGGGACCAGGATGTTGACCAAGGGGAAGCCTCTGCATCCACCTCTAGAGAACCTTGGGTTTTCAAGGTGAATGATGCACGCAAAAAGATGATGAAGGCTGAGTGGAAGCACCCAGATAAACCTGCGCTTGTCACTCGTACCTTCAAATTGATGTACCCTCTCTCGGACGCGGAATCTGATTCCTGGATGCCACCTCCTAAGGTTGATATGGCAGTAAATAAACTGTCCAAGAGAGTCTTGGTTCCCGCGGATGATGGAAGCAACCTCCAGGACCCGCTTGATAGGAAGGTGGATTCCCTTCTCAGACGCACATATTCGGCAGCATCAGCGTCTGCCTCTGTGGCTATTGCCTCGGGAGAAGTGTCTGACTTCGTGAAGGAGCGTGTGGAGCGCATACAGACTGAGATTGACAACAATGTCCCCAGGGAAGACATCTTGGACAGCTTCAAGACACTCCTCCTTGGTATAGACTTCCTCTGCGAGGCCTCCCAGCAACACCTTAAGCTAGCTGCCAAGTCCATGGCACTCGCTTCTGCTAGCAGACGTCCCTTGTGGTTACGCCTTTGGGTAGCGGACAACACCTCCAAGTTTAACTTGTGTGGGATGCCTTTCGAGCCTACTTGGCTATTTGGTTCTGAGCTGGATCGCATAATGGAAGGTTATGCTGACAAAAAAGGCAGGTGCCTTCCTGTTCAGGCCTTTCGGGGTAAAGGTAGAGCAAGAGGGGGGAAGTCCCAGGGCCCTCCTAGATCCCAGAGACGTCAGTCCTTTCAAAAACGTGGTGGAGGTCGCGGCCGCGGTAAAGACCGGAAGGCCGAGCTATGACTCTCCACTGACATCCACCAACGTTTTCCCTCTCCCTTCCCCTCAAGTGTTTGTTGCAGAGAATCTATCTGCCCATCCTCCTCCAGTAGGAGGACGTTTAAGTTTATTCCTTACAACCTGGATGCAAGAAATCCAGGATCCCTGGGTTCTGAAGGTTATTCAGTCGGGGTACAGGATAGAATTTACCCCCCCTCCCCCAAGGAAGTTTGTCTTAACAAAGTTACTTCCTCAGCCAAAACAGGCTGTCATAGAAACCTCAGTTCTCCAATACTTGGGAAAGCAAGCTTTGGAAGAAGTTCCCCCAGATCAAAGAGGATCTGGCGTCTACTCCCCGATATTTTTGGTTCCCAAACCAAATGGCGACTGGCGCATGATAATAGACCTGCGCTACCTAAACCGATTTATAAGGAAAAGGCGGTTCAGAATGGAAACCATTCGCTCGGTGGTCAGTATCCTGAACTCACAAGATCTCATGGTCACTATAGACTTGAAGGATGCATACCTTCATGTCCCTATATTTCCTGCCCACAGGAAGTTCTTAAGAATCGCCGTCACCATAAAAGGTATGGTAAGGCATTTCCAATTTGCTGTTCTACCGTTCGGCATTACCTCCGCTCCCCACACCTTCACAAAGGTGGTGGCTCCAGTTGTCTCTGCTCTAAGACTAAAAGGCCTAGAGATTGTTCCTTATCTAGACGACTGGCTTTTAAAAGCCGCGACTCTAAACATTCTTCAAGCTCATCTTCAACTGACCCTGGATTTTCTTCAACACCTAGGGTGGCTCATAAATTGGGAAAAATCTGAGATCATTCCATCTACCTCAAGAAGGTTCCTGGGGTTTGTCCTAGACTCCTCTCGGATGACGCTGTCTCTCACCCCAGAAAGGAGAGAGCGCGTCATAAGAGCCGCAGAGTTTTTGTCGGTACCTCGCAGAGTGCCCATCAGAACTCTAATGAAGATGTTGGGCCACATGTCAGCGTCTGCAGAAGCAGTCCCCTGGGCCCTGTGGCACCTCCGACCTCTCCAAGATCAGGTCTTGACTGCCTGGAATCGCAACCCCAGTGGGTTGGACAAAAAATGCACCCTGTCGTCCGAAGTCCGTGCCTCTCTCAGGTGGTGGACGAACCTGACAGATGGGAAGTCCTTGATTCAACCTCTGTGGATCACTCTGACCACGGACGCCTCCCTTCTAGGGTGGGGAGCCCATCTGGACGACCATCCGGTTCAGGGTACCTGGACCCCTCAGGAAAGGTTACTCTCATCCAACATGAGAGAACTGAGAGCAGTTCGTCTTGCGCTCCTCCACTTTGCTCCCCATATCTTAGGGAAAGCAATAAGAGTCCGGTCAGACAACACCACTGTAGTGGCTTATATCAACAGACAGGGTGGCACAAAGTCCCAAGTGCTCCTCAGGGAGACCGGACTTATTCTATCGTGGGCAGAGCTCAACCTATCCCACCTTGTTGCAGTCCACATCAAGGGGGATCTCAACGTAGTGGCAGATCGTCTAAGTCGCGGGCTTGCAGTCCAGGGAGAATGGTCTCTCAACGAGAAGATCTTCAGGAGGATAACCCTGAAGTGGGGTACACCAGAAATAGACCTCATGGCAACCCGGCTGAATGCCAAAGTGAGCAAGTTTTGTTCCCTTTACAAGGAGGACAATCCGGTGGTGATAGACGCTCTGTCCATCCCATGGAGGTTCAGGCTGGCCTACATATTCCCTCCACTTTCCATGATACCCAGGGTATTGATGAAAGTCAGGCAAGACCAGACCTCAGTGATTGCCATCATCCCATTCTGGCCGAAGAGGTCTTGGTTCACCCAACTCATGAGGATGAGTCAGGGGTGTTATTGGAGGCTTCCCCACGTGCAGAACCTTGTGTCTCACAACACAGGCTCCTGCCTAGATCTGAGGAGACTCAATCTGACAGCCTGGAGATTGACAGGACCCTACTAAGGAGTGGGCTTCCTGCGGAGGTCTTGAGAACTATTGCACACTCTAGAGCAGAGTCTACAAAGAAGGTTTACTCCAGGATAAAGAAGATTTTCCTTCAATGGTGTGCAACGAAAGAGGTAGTTACCTCAGATCCTCCTCTTTCTGCAATACTGCGTTTTCTCCAGGATGGCCTTGACAAGGGTCTTAGCCCATCCACCTTAAAGGTTCAGGTCGCAGCACTCTCTGCCTTCCTAGGCAGGTCTCTATCACAAGAATCCCTGGTCAGAAGATTCCTCAAAGGGGCTGAAAGACTTAAACCTACAGTTCTCAGACCTATTCCCAGTTGGGATTTAACCACTGTTCTCAGGGGGTTATGCTCTCCCCCCTTTGAACCTCTGGAAGAAGTAGACTTTAGGTATTTATCCCTTAAAGTCACTTTTTTGGCCATAACCTCAGCCAAGAGAGTGGGTGAGCTTCAGGCCCTTTCGGCTTTCGAGCCTTATACTGTTTTTCTACAGGACAGAGTCCTGTTGAGGTTTTTACCTACCTTCCTTCCTAAGGTTCCGACTTTCTCCAATACCAACCAGGTTATTTCTCTTCCAGTTCTACTGCCTAATCCATCCTCTCCTGAAGAAGCGGTTGACCACACTCTGGACATCTCTAGAGCTCTCAGAGTCTATATCTCAAGAACTGGAGAATTCAGGAAGTCGGAACACCTCCTTGTTTCTTTTTCTGGAAAGAACAAGGGCTTGAAAGCCTCTAAACCTACCCTAAGTAGGTGGATTAAGGAGGCAATCCGAGAGACCTTCATAGTCCAGGAGCTAACTCCTCCTGCCTTTGTCACTGCCCATTCCACTAGGGCAGTCTGTACTTCCTTTGCTGAGAAAAGGTCTGTTCCTCTGGAACAGATTTGTGCTGCTGATTCTTGGAGCACCCACAATACTTTTTTGAGTCATTACAGGGTTAATGCCAAACGATCGGAAGAGTTGGCCTTTGGGCAGTCAATCCTAAGTGCCACTCTGCCGTAGTCCCTCCCTATTTGTGTTGTTACTCGCTAAGTCCCCACTTGTGCTGCTGGTTAGGACGTAAGGGAAGCGTTAATTTTTAACGTAAATTTGTTTTCCCTTAGTCCTAACAGCAGCACACAAATTTCCCGCCCTAAACTTTTTTGTTACTTGTTATTAAGCGAGATGGCCTAGGGGAGGAGGCCTTTTATGGGGGGGCTAATTAATTTAAATTGCTTGGGCGGAATTAAAAATTCCACCATCCTGCCAGCTTCACAGGGGCAGAACACCCCACTTGTGCTGCTGTTAGGACTAAGGGAAAACAAATTTACGTTAAAAATTAACGCTTAACCCCTTCCCTATTAAAAGTTTGAATCACCCCCCTTTTCCCATAAAAAAAAAAAACAGTGTAAATAAAAATAAAAATAAACATATATGGTATCGCCGCGTGCGGAAATGTCCGAATTATAAAAATATATCGTTAATTAAACCGCACGGTCAATGGCGTGCGCGCAAAAAAATTCCAAAGTCCAAAATAGTGCATTTTTGGTCACTTTTTATATCATGAAAAAATGAATAAAAAGCGATCAACAGGTCCTATCAATGCAAAAATGGTACCATTAAAAACCTCAGATCACAGCGCAAAAAATGAGCCCTCCTACTGCCCCATACACGAAAAAATAAAAAAGTTATAGGGGTCAGAAGATGAAAATTTTAAACGTATAAATTTTCCTGCATGAAGTTATGATTTTTTCCAGAAGTACGACAAAATCAAACCTATACAAGTAGGGTATCATTTTAACCGTATGGACCTACAGAATAAATATCAGGTGTCATTTTTACCGAAAAATGTACTACGTAGAAACGGAAGCCCCCAAAATTTACAAAATGGCGATTTCTTTTCAAATTTTGTCTCACAATGATTTTTTTTTCCTTTTCACCATAGATTTTTGGGCACAATGACTGATGTCATTACAAAGAAGAATTGGTGGCACAAAAAATAAGCCATAATATGGATTTTTAGGTGCAAAATTGAAAGAGTTATGATTTTTTAAAGGCAAGGAGCAAAAAACGAAAATGCAAAAACGGAAAAAACCCCGGTCCTAAAGGGGTTAATCTTAGGGATTGTGAAGCCCTAGTGTCTCCTCATGCTTCAGCCACCTCCAGGCTGTGTCAATCAGCCAATTTATGGTTTACTGATGCTGCTGGGCCTTGGCCTGGACCTAAAAAAATTATATAAAATCTATTAAAATTTCAAAATTCATGCAGCTGCCAACTACAGGCTGTATCATTCAGCCACTATATGGTCTTCTCATGCTGCCAACACCTCCATGCTCTGTCATTCAACCACTACATGGTCTCCTCATACTAATGCCACCTCCAGGCTCATTGTGCCTGTAATCTGCATGTCATACTGAATAACAGCATTATTTTACTACCCCAGCACACTCCATATGCGTTTTAGAACACATCAAAGTGTTCTTCACCCCTTTTGAGGCTCTCTGTAGGCCAGAAATAGCCATTTTTTATGTAGATTCGCCGCAAATAAATTCGTATCGAACCAAATTTTTTCAAAAAATTCTGCGAATCGGCCAAATCCAATTCTTCAAAAGTTTACTCATCTCTAATTCAAAGTGCTGGCTTCATACCATGGTATTTTTCATCTAAAAACAATATCTAATACTGTTTCCCACTGTTGCAGGGTATGGGGATTTTAGAAGTTGTTAGGTGTGAGAAGTAGATGGTAAATCTGAGAGAAAGGCTTTTTAGGGGGTAGGGAATTAGGGGAAGATGTCTAGCTAGCTGTCTGCTCTCCAGGATGGATGCTTTTTGAGGAAGTCAAGGAGAACCTGCTTAAAAACACTTCTCAGCCAACTAAAGGCAGAAAAACTGGTATGCATTGAAGGGAATTTTGCCAGTAGCGCGTCAGTACCAAGTGAGTATAAATCTTTCAGTATAAATCTTTCAGACATAAGCACCTCAGTGTTTGCCATCCCAGAAAAAGAGACAAGTGCTGGTAATAAAGTATAGAGGGGAGATGTGTCATTGGGGATTGTAAAGTAACATTTTCAAGGCCATGAACAATGCTTTGGAGAACAGAAAATTTGTATGTTATAAGGGGGCTTTATGAAAGGGATGTTAAGAGGTTCCATTGCCATATAATGAACGACCGAAGTGGCCTAATTATTAAAAGTCCGGTCATGCTGGGAGTTGTAGTATTGCAACAGCTGGAGGAACCTTGGTTGGGAAACACTGCCATTGACAGTAATTAGAGAAGTGTTGTGTATTTGCGACTCGCCACTCTAATCTCGTGGTTTGACTTGAGTTCCCGTTCTCAATATCTCAGAGAGTCCCAGTAGTTTGCCCACCTATCATGGGCCATTTATAGAATAATGGTATGTCACTCTAGTGCAGCCTTCGGCTGTCTGGGCTTGCTGGGAGTTGCAGTTTTGCAACAGGTGGAGGCACCCTGGTTGGGAAACACTGCTCTAGTGATATCTAGAGAGACAGAGGCAGTTCTGTGACATAAGAAGATATCACTTCTGTATATGCTTTTTTCCATACCCGGCAGCTGTAACATGTTATTCCTTTATTCCTTATTCACAGGAGTTTTTTTTTTTTTTAATTGATAGTGGATCCAGCATGTCACCCAGTCAGAGGCCATGTGCCCAGCAGAGGTGAGTGAATTGAGTGTTAGGGTCCCATCCGAAAGGAGGCCACCTCCGTGTGGTGGATGGGGGACACATTTTGATCAAAAAGTGCGCTAAGAGACTCCATTTTTTGACCAGGAGTGCTGCTCCAACCTTCTTTTTTGTATTCCTTTCTACCACCTGTAAGATCAAGACATATCTGCTTTCTAGGAAACTGGAACCTTATAGTTAGAAAATATCCAACAGGAAAGAACGATACCTGTGAGATCCAAACACAGCAGGCCATACATACTTATGTCAAACTCCTGTAAATTATTGAAAGAGCTTAGAGGTTAAAAGCAAAGGATAACCAAAGTATGTGACTAGAAGTTTAATATCCTTGCAGGCTGTAGAATCTATAAAATACGAAAAAATCTATTCCAGTTACCCTGAGGTATATCGACATTATTTCTTTGTAGATGATGCATAAATAGAGTTATGCTAATATGAAATGCAGTATATAACATACATGTCATGTTCCACTATTTCTGAACACAGTAACTTGTAATAAGTGTGGTAGGCCTCTGGGGTAGGGGTAGTGTAATTAGGGTATTGCTTCAGTATATCGGGGGATAAGGTTAACCCTATTGTTCGTGACGCCAGGCTTAGGGCTAGTATGCTGAGGTAATTCTCCGGCCTATCGCCGCCCTTCCTAGTAACGATAGGTACATGCAAATAATGACTGAAGGTCCACAAGGTAGCTGAACTTGAACTTGAATAAAACTTTACTTATAGGCTTGCGGTACATCCAATGAACAGTAACAGTCTCATTCAAACAGTCTCCATACACTTCAGTGACTGACAGTTGTTGCGGACCTTGACGTTTCATATGTCCCTGAATTTAGGGAAATTTACGAAGATCCGTCCGGATTTAGGGGATAGATATGGTCCGGTGATCTTGCAGAGTGCTAGGGATTGATTACACCCACAGTTTAAGAAGATGTTAGCCGTCGCCGCAAGGCTTGGGCCTAACTCACTGATGACAGCAGTGCAGAACCTTCCCTGTCAACAGACCACGAGGAAAAAGATGCTTCTTGCTACGCAGCACAGGAACAAGAGAACTAACAATGGCCACCACTCCCTTATATGGGCAGGGGCAGGGCCGTTTCTATTGGTCCGAGTAACTGTCACTCACCGTTACAAGGAATGATGGGTGAAATACGTCATAGGGACCTCCAAAGGTCCTTAAGCAAAAACCATAGAGTTTACCTGATCACGTGACCCGCAGGTCTTGCTACGCTCCGTACAGGTAAGTAACCAATTATATACATTTGTACAATTATATTTATGGAAATTCTGAGCAAACTGTTAGATAACTAATACCTAGATGAGAGGTGACAAGGGGCGGACTAGATAAGAAGGACTCCGACGTCCTAGGGAATCTGGCTATGGGGACCTCCATACAGGTACCGTATAGGATGCGGTACCGGAACACCACAAACCCCCTTACTTAAGATAAGTCAACCTCGACGCCTGTCCCCTAAGGCAGAGGAACAAGGACTAGACCAGGATGATACTTCTAAATTTGCTATACATCCTAAGTAAACATTAAACACATTTACATTCTCTGATACCCTTACTAGCATCTGGACTAGACAATATAAATCTATCTAAGACATTTGTACTATCTAGACCAGGGGTCTCAAACTCCCGGCCCACAGGCCATTTGCGGCCCGCGGAACGAAAGTTTGTGGCCCACGCCAGGTATGTAGTCAAGAAAACTGTGTCTTGAAGCAGTTCTGTTTCCTGAGCAGGGCAGAGACTGCACACGCCCCCCCATCAACCAATCACAGTGTCTCAGTACTCAGCACAGTGACGCAGAACTTTCCTCAGCTATTCGGGACACAGAACGCTTCAAGACACAGTTTTCTTCACTACTCCGGAGAGGAAAAGCACAGTGCAGGACAGGAAAGGTTGTCTATGTGTGTGTGCATGTGTGGGTGTCTGTCTGCTTGTGTCTATGTGTGTGTGCATGTGTGTCTGTCTATGTGTGTGTGTGTCTGTGTGTGCATGTGTGTGCCTGTCTGTCTATGTGTGTGTGCATGTGTGTGTGTCTGTCTGCTTGTGTGTGTGCCTGTCTATGTGTGTGTGCATGTGTGTGCCTGTCTGTCGATGTGTGTGCATGTGTGTCTGTCTGTCTATGTGTGTGTGTGCATGTGTGTGTGTCTGTCTATGTGTGTGTGCATGTCTGTGCCTGTCTGTCTATGTGTGTGTGCATGTGTGTGTCTGTCTGTCTATGTGTGTGTGCATGTGTGTGTGTCTATGTGTGTGCATGTGTGTGTGTCTGTCTGTCTATGTGGGTGTGTGCATGTGTTTGTGTGTCTGTCTACGTGTGTGCACGTGTGTGTGTATGTCTGTCTGTCTATGTGTGTGTGCATGTGTGTGCCTGTCTGTCTATGTTTGTGTGCATGTGTGTGTGACTGTCTGTCTATGTGTGTGTGCATGTGTGTCTGTCTGTCTATGTGTGTGTGCGTGTGCGTATGTGTGTCTGTCTGTCTATGTGTGTGTGTCTTTCTGTCTATGTGTATGTGCATGTGTGTGTGTCTGTCTGTCTGTCTATGTGTGTGTGCATGTGTGTCTGTCTATCTATGTGTGTGTGCATGTGTGTGTCTGTCTGTCTTTGTGTGTGCATGTGTGTGTGTCTGTCTGTCTGTGTGTGTGCATGTGTGGGTGTCTGTCTGCATGTGTGTGTCTGTCTGTCTGTGTGCATGTGTGGGTGTCTGTCTGCTTGTGTCTATGTGTGTGTCTGTCTATGTGTGTGTGCATGTGTATGTGTCTGCATGTGTGTGTGCATGTGTGTGTGTCTGTCTACGTGTGTGTGCATGTGTGGGTGTCTGTCTGTCTATGTGTGTGTGCATGTGTGTGTGTGTGTGTCTGTCTGTCTATGTGTGTGTGCATGTGTGGGTGTCTGTATGTGTGTGAGTTGGGGGGGGGGTAATCGAAAATGCTACCTAATGTGGGGAACCTGCTACTACCTAATGTGGGGAACCTGCTTCTACCTAATGTGGGGAACCTGCTACTACCTAATGTGGGGAACCTGCTACTACCTAATGTTAGGAACCTGCTTCTATCTAATGTGGGGAACCTGCTGCCTACCTAATGTGGGGAACCTGCTGCCTACCTAATGTGGGGAACCTGCTGCCTACCTAATATGGGGAACCTGTTGCCTACCTAATGGGGGGAACCTGCTGCCTACCTAATGGGGGGAACCAACTGCCTACCTAATGTGGGGAACCTGCTGCCTACCTAATGTGGGGAACCTGCTGCCTTCCTAATGTGGGGAACATGCTGCTACCTAATGTGGGCAACCTGCTGCTACCTAATGTGGGGAACCTGCTGCCTACCTAATGTGGGGAACCTGCTTCTACCTAATGTGGGGAACCTGCTGCCTACCTAATGTTGGGAACCTGCTACTACCTAATGTGGGGAACCTGCTGCCTACCTAATGTGGGGAACCTGCTGCCTACCTAATGTGGGGAACCCCCAGAAGTAGCACCCTCATCATCCGTCAGCTCATGCTATTACCACACGGGGTAGGGGGAATGGGGGGGTTTCTGGTGGATGATGGGGGCCATCACAGAAAGAATTGACCTGTCAATTCTTTTTGCAAAATCCGCTCAGAAATGCATTGCCGTCTATGGTGGCGGCACACTTTTGATTTGTTCTTATGCTGGCATGTTCTTCCGGAGCCTGTTGTCTGCGGAATTTCCACAAAAAAACATAACATGTGAACATACTTTCTTTCTTTTATGGCTTCTAATTCCTTTACTTGCCCTCACATCTCATGTGGGAGCTTCCTTCCTTACTCCTCAGAGCTATGATAATTGGCTGCTCTATGCACTGAGGGGGGTATGTATGAAGGATTTTACCCTGTTTTTTTTACTGTGATTTTTCTCAAATTTCCTTTTATGTCACTTTTTGTGACAAACAATTGCGCCAAATGGTTTAGAACAAAATCACTGATTTCACTTTGTTAGTCGTGATTTCAGTTACAATCAGTCTTTGGTCTGGAATTCATTTATGGCAACTTTTTGATTTGGCGCAAGTTTAGGCGCAAATACCTTCAATTAGGCGCAAATCTACACCATGAAAAAAGTGACAGAGGAAATAGCTACAACAATAGAATGTCCCAAAGTCAGATTTACTGCCTGGAATTCTGGGGTCTGCGCCTTTTGTAGGGCTACATTTGTGCCAAAATTACAAACTTGCGTACGACAATTGATAATTTTGGCGCAAATATGCTCCATTTGACGCAAAAAAACATACATAAAATCACACATTGCTACACCATTATTGAGACATGTCCCCCTGAGTCTCTATTTATCGCATAGAGATGGCTGATTGACAAGTTGGGAGCCTGCAGAGCCCTGCTTGTCCCACCTACACATCCAGTCTTGGCACATAGACACACAGGTAAGTGCTGCAAGAACAAGACAGTGTTATGGACCCCTAGTGGTAACAAGTATGGAGCATTTTTTCACTTAAAAATTTACACAAGTTTCTAACCAATGCATGTTACAAATGTACATGTAATGTTATTATCTACATTATATAAAACATTTTGACAGTGCCCATTTATTATTAGGTCAAGGTATTGCCCTTTTTTCTCTGTAGGTTCTGAAGAAACCTACAAAGAGCATAAAGAACAATTCCTTTTCATGACTACACGATCCTCCGCTGGCAGTCTATTAAGATTACATTATGAATATGACATTATGTTTTACTGTGGGATTCAATCAGACTTCATAAATATGACAAAGTGATGACTAATAGGGACAGAGGGAGCGGGTTCATTCATATAACCCTCCCCCCGCCATGATTCCTGGCTGCATTATTAAACTAATGGAATGCTATAAATGGACTGTGTTTGATGGACATGAATTAATGCCAGAAAGTAAGTTCCAATTTAACGGCTGAGCTTAAGTTGTCAAGAACTTGTTACTTATCAGACATTCCTATTCAAAAAGCATTAAGTGCAGGTCTGAAGACGTCTCTTCTCTCTTATTATGCATTGTTCTAGTTTTATTCATTTACCTGTCTCTGGTCTCACACAATATGAAGGACACTGTGAGTATTTCAGCTGATGTCAATACACTGGAATCTAAAATAATATATTCATATAAGAATGTTATGTTTATCCCCTTAAAGGGGTACTCCAGTGAAAACTATTTTTTTTTAAATCAGCTGGTGCCAGAAAGTTAAACAGATTGGTAAAATTGCTTCTATTTAAAAAACTTAATCCTTTCAGTACTTATCAGCTGCTGTATACTACAAAGGAAGTTCTTTTCTTTTTGAATTTTTTTCCCGTCTGACCACACTGCTCTCTGCTGACACCTATGTTCATGTCAGGAACTGTCCAGAGCAGGATATGTGTAACACTCACTTTTCAGTAGACAGGAACACTCTGGGTAGTAGATCCGCTGGACCTGTGTGGCAGATGAAACGGGCCGTACCAGGGAGCGGAGTCTAAGGTGCCGCTGGTTTTCACCAGAGCCCGCCGCAAAGTGTGATGGACTTGATGTGGCAGGCGGCACCCAGGTCGCTACCCCTGGCACGACTCGATCACACAGGCGGCTGAGGAGATTCAAGGTAGAGAAGGAGAACAGCAACTCGTAGTCAGGATAGCAGAAGGACTGGGCAGGCAGCACTGGTGCTTGGTCAGGAACGAAGCAGGAGGTAAGTAGGCAGGCGGCACAGGAGCAAGGTCAGGAATGTAGCAGGAGGTCAGTAACAAGGCAAGGCAAAACACGGTAACGCTTTCTCAATGGCACAAGGCAACAAAGATCCAGAAGGGATATGGGGGTGGAGCATGAACTTATAGAGGCGACACAGGTGAACACATTAAGGGCGTACTAGCCTTTTAAATCTTAAAGCTCCGGCGCATGCACGCCCAAGGAGACAGGGAGAGAGGCAGGAGAGGAGGTGGCAGAGGAACGGGGTGAGTGACGGGCTGGGATTCACATGCTGGCGCATCCCACGATGCAAACCCCAGCCCTGCTGGCAGCAGTAGATGACAGGGAAATGCGCTCACGGCCAGCACAGGTGGCCTGAGCGCAGACCGTAGCAATATGTTTTCTATGGGGATTTGCTCCTGCTCTGGACAGTTCATGACATGGACAGAGGTGTCAGCAGAGAGCAGACTGAAAAGAAATTAAGAATGGGATAGATTAAGAATGGGATGCCCTAAAAGACCCTGTAGATGTCATGTGTATTTGTCCCGATACTTTTATTCATATGGGAGAGATTGATCAAAACCTGTTGCTCATAGCAACCAATCAGATCGCTACTTTCATTTTGCAGAGGCCTATTTGAAAATGAAAGAAGCGATCTGGTTGGTTGCTATGGACAACTCAGCAACCTTTCCTCTGGACAGGTTTCGATAAATCTCCCCCATAATGTATCTGTCAAAAGAAACATTTAGCGTGTACATTTGACATATGTTTAATTTCACATCAGAATATTCCTATCCTTTAAGAGGAGCTTATATCAGCATTGTCACCCCCTTTATTCTACTTCTAGTTTTAGGCCACCACTGATTAAACTGATTATTATAGGTCATTCTTTTTTTTTTTTACCTGAAAAGTTTTATTTTTAATTTTTTTATTATTACATTTTTTACATAAAAGACATTTTTTGGTTGCCTAAATCCATGTTGCAGTTATAAGTATTAACAACTTTAAAATATTATTTTTGCATGTGGATTCTCTCCAGAGAACTAATTATAACCTTATAACCACATAGGTTCCCACTCACTTCAAGCAGGAGAGCTGGAACTGTGCCGGTATAACCTTTACTACCCTGTGTTTTCCTCATCCAACTCCCTTTACTGTCATAGTGAATTATAGTTTGCGGTAAACACGAAGGTCTGCGCCATTAATACGTTTTTTTTTTTCTGGTGACAAGAATCCGCGATTGTCACTCAGCTTTTTGCAGGATTTATACATTTTGTCTGATTCCTTACAATATAAATCATGTCGCCACTAATAGTTCTCTGTTGTCTTTGTCCTCTGAGGTTATTTCTACCTTTCAAAGATGCATTCTGGGAATGTCTTAGTATTCAGGCCTGATGCCAGTTGTACAGTGCTACTCTAGTATTACTATCTTTACCTTTGCTTTATCTATTGTTGTTCATGGAATTTAGCAATATTCCTAACAGATAAAAAAAATATATATATTATACAAAAATGATGAAATAATACATACGATAATAATGAAAAAAAAATTCACATTTTGGGGGATTTTGTTTTTACATAGCACACTTTATGGTTTATGGTTACCGATTATTTTATTCTGTAGGTCAATACAATGACAACTATGTCCATATTTATATAGTTTTTGTATTATTGTACAACTTTAAAAAAAATCTTAACAAAATAAATATGCTTAAAGCATACCTGTCAGATCCCACAAAAAACAAACAAAAAATTAAATTGTTATATGTTACTCAGTACCTCATCCTGATCAGGTACAGTGATCCCTCAACTTACAATGGCCTCAGCATACAATAGTTTCAACATATGATGGTCTTTTCTGGACCATCGTAACTTGAAACCAGACTCAACATACAATGCTACAGACAGTCCAGATCTGCGAAACATGTCAATGGCTGGAAGAACCGACCAATCAGAATGGGCATTTCACTGGTAAAAGCCCTGTATTAGTGCGTGCATGTAGTACTGAAGCGCATGCACTGAATTCCTGTCTGGTAGCGCCCCCTACAGTACAGGGAGGTTTTACATGTTCTGTACTACTCTTTACCTGTGCAGGGTTAGCTGCTCCTTTGGACACCAAGTAAGGGCGGCTTCATTTTACTTTTTTAGGACATTGCGTGTACTTTACAGGACCCTGAAGAAGCCTCCGTCCTCTACATAGACCAGTGTTTCCCAACGAGGGTGCCTCCAGCTGTTGCAAAACTACAACTCCCAGCATGCCCGGACAGCCAAAGGCTGTCAAAGGGAGTTGTAGTTTCTCAACAGCTGGAGGCACCCTGGTTGGAAAACACTGATATAGACAGTGATTTACAGCTCCCAGCAGATCTTTCTTACTTTTATATGTAAGGATTTGCTTTATCTGTATTACTTTATCTACTTATTTTTCTTTAATCCTCACTTTTTCCTATTTTTAGATGACATTTTGGGGCTTCAGAACCAATTACCAGGTTTCCATAGAGTTATGGTCTCAATATACAATGGTTTCAACATACAATGGTCGTCCTGGAACCTATTAATATTGTAACTTGAGGGACCACTGTATATGTAATATTTATGTCTCTATCACCAATATTTCACTTAAAAATAGCATATACTGCCAGTGGCGTACCAAGGGGGGGGGGGGCGGCCCGCCCCGGGTGCCACTCTCAAGGGGGGTGCCAGGGGCGGACTGACCCGCCGCCGCCGCCGCTGCTGAGGTCCGGGACACTCGTCCCAGATCCCCAGCAGACAGTGGTGCCTTCTCCTGTATGAGCGATACACGCACATACAGGAGAAGGTGTCCCCTCTGTGTGAGCCGCATCTGCAGCTACACAGAGGAGACGTGACCTCCGCCCCCACGCAGCACGCAGTACAGGCGCCGGTGACGTCACTCATCAGCGCCTGTACTGTGGAGGGGAGAAGACGCAGGCCCTGCAGCTGAGGAGATCGCTGCGTGGGACATCAGGTGAGCATCCTTTTTTATTTTTATTTTTTGCTCTACATTTACCTATGGGGAAGGGGGGAGAAGGAGGGGGGTGCTCTGCATTTACCTATAGGGGAGAGGGGCGCTGCTCTGCATTTACCTATAGGGGAGGGGGGGAGAGGGGGGGCTGCTCTGCATTTACCTATAGGGAAGGGGGAGAGAGGGGGGGCTGCTCTGCATTTACCTATAGGGAAGGGGGGGAGGGGGGGGTGCTCTGCATTTACCTATAAGGAAGGGGGGGAGAGGGGGGGTGCTCTGCATTTACCTATAGGGGGGAGGGGGGTGCTCTGCATTTACCTATAGGGAAGGGGGGGGAGAGGGGTGCTCTGCATTTACCTATAGGGAAGGGGGAGAGAGGGGGGGTGCTCTGCATTTACCTATAGGGAAGGGGGGGGGGTGCTCTGCATTTACCTATAGGGAAGGGGGGGTGCTCTGCATTTACCTAGAGGGAAGGGGGGGAGGGGTGCTCAGCATTTACCTATAGAGGAGAGGGGGGGTGCTCTGCATTTACCTATAGGGAAGGGGGGTGCTCTGCATACACCTCTAGGGAAGGGGGGGTGCTCTGCATATACCTAGGGCTGGGCGGTATGACCATATATGTGTATCACGGTATTTTTTTAACTTACGGTGGTTCCACGGTATGTAACGGTATTCCCCCCCCCCAAAATCATGTGACCCGCGCGCGGTGTTTGGCTTCCCCCTCCCCCGCAAAATCATGTGACCCGCCAGCACTGTTCTGCTCCCCCCAATTAATGATCAGCCCAGCGGGGTACTACTCACATATGTCAAGCACTACCCTCCTCCTCTTTGTTGGGGGCCACCGGCGATGGAACTCACTCTACGCCAGTGGTCTCCAACCTGCGGACCTCCAGTTGTTGCAAAACTACAACTCCCACTTGGCTGTCCGGGCATGCTGGAAGTTGTAGTTTTGCAACAGCTGGAGGTCCGCAGGTTTGAGACCACTGCTGTACGCTGTATACGGCTTCATACATGACAGTGGGCTCAGCCTATCACTGGCAGGGGCGGGGCATCGTTCTGGCCGGTGATAGGCTGACGGCTGTCCGGCATTCCCGTCCCCAGCGACGTGGGTGAGTTAAAAGTTTATTTTCTGTATCTTTTGCAGCCCGGGCATAGGTATACAGCGTACAGCAGTGGTCTCAAACCTGCGGACCTCCAGCTGTTGCAAAACTACAACTCCCATGCTGGGAGTTGTAGTTTTGCAACAACTGGAGGTCCGCAGGATGGAGACCACTGGCGTACAATGAGTTCCATCGCCGGCTGTCCGGGCATGCTGGGAGTTGTAGTTTTGCAACAACTGGAGGTCCGCAGAATGGAGACCACTGGCGTACAGAGAGTTCCATCGCCGGCTGTCCGGGCATGCTGGGAGTTGTAGTTTTGCAACATCTGGAGGTCTGCAGGTTGGAGACCACTGGCGTACAGTATAGAGTTCCATTGTTGGCGGTCCACAACAAAGAGGAGGAGGGCAGTGCTTGACATATGTGAGTAGTACCCAGCTGGGCTGATCATTAATTGGGGGGAGTAGAACAGTGCTCGCGGGTAACATAGAATTAGTTCCCCGATGTGGGGACAGCGCTGTGCTAGGGTGATAATACATTCCCGAGGGGGAGGGGCCCAACCGGTATTGTGGTATGGGGGAAAATCCATATTGTGCAGCCCAAAAAATTTGGTATTCGGTATGAACCGGTATACCGCCCAGCCCTAGATATACCTATGCGAAAGAGTAGCTCTGCATATACCTATGGGAAAGAGGGGGGGTGTAGCTCTGCATATACCTATGGGAAAGAGGGGGTGGGGGGTTTAGTTCTGCATATACCTATGGGAAAGAGGGGGGGGTGTAACTCTGCATATACCTATGGGAAAGAGGGGGAGGGTAGCGTAGCTCTGCATATACCTATCGGAAAGAGGGGGGGTGTAACTCTGCATATACCTATGGGAAAGATGGGGTTACCTGGCTACCTACCTACCTGCCCTTTTACTGTGTAGGACATTAAGGAGGGCATTATTACAGTTTGTGGGCCTATAGATGGGAAGATTGTGTAGAGGAGGGCACTGAATATATGCAGAGTCTGACATGTTTTTTCTGCAGATGTTAAGAGATCCACATGTCGGTCTTATCCGGACGGAGAAGAAAAGGAAAGAGGACGCCGCTGATCAGAAAAGATGTAATTGTGAGTCCCAAAATGTAACTGTAATCACTTATATGGTATACCGATCCTGTGTCCAGCTGATATCTACCGCCATAGGGTCCTGTATATAATCACTTTATAGTATACTGGTCTGTATATAGTGGTTTTATACAGTACAGTATGGCGGTATTATCCAGTTATTGTGTGGTGGTATATATTTACTCCTTGTATACCAGTATTATTGGTCATAGAAATTTACCTACGTTAAAGTGTTTCTTATATGTATATATATATATATATATATATATATATATATATATATATATATATAAAAATTAGTTTATTGTGTGTGGGATTTGGGTGGAATAGGAGTGTGGCAGAAGATTGACGAGCTGAGGGGCCCTTGCTTTTTTTTATGCTCCGGGGACCCCGAGTGTTGTCAGTTCACTGCTGGGGGGAGGGGAAGGAGGGGGTGTAATTAAGGGGGGGTGCCAAACAAAGGGTCCGCCCCGGGTGCCAAATGCTCTAGGTACGCCCCTGTATACAGCTGCTCAATGTCTTTTCTATCTTGTCAAAGGAAGGGGGCATGTTCTTCTCTTGCCTGCACTGTGATGACTCCTCCCCCTCTCTTACTGCTCTTGGAGGAGCCTGGCAGCCCTGCTCTGTAACCCTTTCCTCTCTGGTTTCATGCTGTACACACACACACACACACACACTCACACACACACACACACACACACACACACACACACACACACACACACAATGATTATTGGAGATTGCATTTACCACCAAAGACAATATGTTGAGTATATAACTTACATCTTCCTATGTCATTCATGTGTGTTATCCTTTGGCAATCCTGTAATGCTGGGTCTTGTAGTTTTGGAATAGTTGGAGGTACAGTGTTTGAATAACTCTTTTTGTGCAGCAGTGTTGCCTTCAGCTGTGTGCTTACAGCTTTTGCAAAACTACAACTCCCAACATGCTCAGACATCCTTTGACTGTCCAGGCATGCTTGGAGTTGTAGTTTTGCAACAGCTGGAGGCACATGATTGGTAAAACTCTGTGTTACAGCAGTGTTGATGCAAACTGTGTTCCTCCTGCAGTCTTGTCAATCAGCCATCTCGTGTCCATGACCCTTGGACACTCTCCTGTCGCTGTGGGAATCATCAGTGTCCCAAGAGGTATGGGGACCCCTAGCGGGGAGATTTTCAAAGGCAGTTTTCTTTGATAAAATGTGAAGTTTTTTTTAAAGAAGAATATTAGAAAAACTATTGTTTTGCCAAGATGTTCAACATATACTATGTTTATAATATGTTTATTAATTGTATATTTGACAGTGCCCATTTAAAATGCCTTATTCTAAATCCCCATTAAAGGAGAACTCTGGTACATAAGTAGTTATTCCCTATCCCCAGGATCCTGTAAGATAAGTGTCTGATCACAGGGGGCCAACAGTTATCCATGAACGGAGCGGGGGTCGATCAGTGCATGCAGAGAGCCAGGGTGCCGGGCTGGAGATTGTGGGGGTCCCAGCGGTTGGACCCCCACGATCAGTCACTTATAAGTACTTATGCACTGAAGTTCCCCTTTAACTCTTTTTATCTTTATGGGGGAGGTTACACACTTAGGGAGGTTACACATTTAGCAGGGCTCAGCTAAGTAACTGAGGTAAATGGAAAACAGGGCATTTCACAAAACATCAAACCAATATAACATTATATAGGTGGCATAAAGTGCAGATAGTATACTACACGTAAAAGGGTCAATGGTTGCTATCCATAAATGGTAAATAAAGTGCCAAAGTACAGAGGTAGAAATACAGAAATACACTGAATAAGCCAAAAGTTGGTTACCACAGTGTGACAGTGGGACTGAATATGAGCGTGTGCCTCCGCCACCTGACGTTTCGCTGAGGAGCTTCTTCCGATACACCCCGGAAGAAGCTCCTCAGCAAAACGTCGGGTGGCGGAGACACACGCTCATATTCAGTCCCACTGTCCCACTGGGGTAACTTACTCTAGGCTTATTCAGTCTATTTCTGTATTTCTACCTCTGTACTTTGGCACTTTATTTACCATTCATGGATAGCAACCATTGACCCTTTTATGTGTAGTATACTATCTGCACTTTATGCCACCTATATAATGTTATATTAGTTTCATGTTTTGTGAAATGCCCTGTTTTCCATCTACCTCAGTTACTTAGCTGAGCCTTGGTAAGGCTGGGTTCACACTACGTTTTTCAACTACGGTTCCCGCATACGTTTTCTATCAAAAACCGTATGGGGAAAAAAACGGATGGAACAGTATGGGAAAAAGTAAACCGTATGGGTTTTTAAACAGTATACTGTTTTTAAAAGTGCATACTGTTCCGTCCGTTTTTGTAGAAAAAAAACCCATACGTTTTTGAAAATTTTGTCCATTTTTAATGGGAGGGGTCTTGGATGGGGACTTTAGGATTCAAATGCGCATGTGCAAAGTAAAAACGTATACGTTTTTCCAGTATGGAACCGTATACATGTGCGTTTCCCATTGACGTCCATGTTAAAAAAAAACGTATGCGGTTGCAGTACGGTTTTTAAACCGGAGAAAAAATCGTGGTCAACCACGGTTTTGACTCCGGTTTAAAAACCGTACTGCAACCGCATACGTTTTTTTTAACATGGACGTCAATGGGAAACGCACATGTATACGGTTCCATACGGGAAAAACGTATACGTTTTTACTTTGCACATGCGCATTTGAATCCTAAAGTCCCCATCCAAGACCCCTCCCATTAAAAATGGACAAAATTTTCAAAAACGTATGGGTTTTTTTTCTACAAAAACGGACGGAACAGTATGCACTTTTAAAAACAGTATACTGTTTAAAAACCCATACGGTTTACTTTTTCCCATACTGTTCCATCCGTTTTTTTCCCATAAGGTTTTTGATAGAAAACTTATGCGGGAGCCGTAGTTGAAAAACGTAGTGTGAACCCAGCCTAAGCCTTCAGTCGGTCCTCCTGCACTTTGCTACTGGTCATTTTGTCCTTTCAAGGTGTTTTCAAAATGTTTGTATTTTTGAGCATATGTGTTTAATAAAATTGATTTGTGTACTTTTAACCCCTTGGGGACGGAGCCCATTATGACCCTAAGGACGGGAGCATTTTTTGCAAATCTGACCACTGTCACTTTAAGCATTAATAACTCTGGAATGCTTTAACTTATAAATTTGATTCCGAGATTGTTTTTTCGTGACATATTCTACTTTATGTTAGTGGTAAATTTTCGGCGATACTTGCATCCTTTCTTGGTGAAAAATTTGAAAATTTCATGAAAAATTTGAAAATTTAGCATTTTTCTAACTTTGAAGCTCTCTGCTTATAAGGAATATGGATATTCCAAATAAATTATATATTGATTCACTTATACAATATGTCTACTTTATGTTTGCATGATAAAATTGATGAGTTTTTACTTTTGAAAGACACCAGAGGGCTTCAAAGTTCAGCAACAATTTTCCAATTTTTCGCAAAATTTTCAAAATCGGAATTTTTCAGGGACCAGTTCAGGTTTGATGTGGATTTGAAGGGTCTTCTCGTTAGAAATACCCGATAAATGACCCCATTATAAAAACTGCACCCCTCAAAGTATTCAAAATGACATTCAGTAAGGGTGTTAACCCTTTAGGTGTTTCACAGGAATAGCAGCAAAGTGAAGTAGAAAATTCAAAATCTTCATTTTTTACACTGGCATGTTCTTGTAGACCCAGTTTTTGAATTTTTACAAGGGGTAAAAGGAAAAAAATCCTCTCAAAATTTGTTACCCAATTTCTCTAGAGTAAGAAAATACCTCATATGTGTATGTCAAGTGTTCAGCGGGTGCAGTAGAGGGTTCAGAAGCGAAGGAGCAGCAATGGGATTTAGGAGAGTGAGTTTTTCTGAAATGGTTTTTGGGGGGCATGTCCCATTTAAGAAGCCCCTATGGTGCCAGGAAAGCAAAAAACCCCACATCGCACACTATTATGGAAACGACACCCCTCAAGGAACATAACAAGGGGTATGGTGAGCCTTAACACCCCACAGGTGTTTGACAACTTTTTGTTAAAGTCGGATGTGTAAATGAAAAAAAAATATTTTTCCACTAAAATGCTGGTTTTTCCCCAAATTTTACTTTTTTTACAAAGGGTAATAGGAGAAAATGCCCCCCAAAATTTGTATCCCCATTTCTTTTGAGTATGGAAATACCCCATGTTTGGACGTCAAGTGCACTGCGAGCGAACTACAATGCTCAGAAGAGAAGGAGCGCCATTGAGCTTTTAGAGAGAGAATTTGTTTGGAATGGAAGTCGGGGGCCATGTGCATTTACAAAGGAGGGGTGCATAGGGGTGGACATAGGGGTATTCTACGCCAGTGATTCCCAAACAGGGTGTCTCCATCTGTAGCTAAACTCCCAGCATGCCTGGACAGTCAGTGGCTGTCCAGAAATGCTGGGAGATGTAGTTTTGCAACAGCTGGAGGCTCCGTTTTGGAAACACTGCTGTACAATACGTTTTTCATTTTTATTGGGGGGGGGGGGACAGTGTAAGGGGGTGTATATGTAGTGTTTTACTCTTTATTAGGTGTTAGTGTAGTGTAGTGTTTTTAGGGTACATTCACACTGGTGGGTTACGGTGAGTTTCCCGCTAGGAATTTGCGCTGCGGCGAAAAATTTGCCGCAGCTCATATTTGAAGCAGGAAACTTGCTGTAAACCCGCCCGTGTGAATGTACCCTGTACGTTCACATGGGGGGGGCAAACCTCCAGCTGTTTCAAAACTACAACTCCCAGCATGCACGGTCTGTCAGTACATGCTGGGAGTTGAAGTTTTGCAACAGCTGGAGGCACACTGGTTGGAAAACCTTCAGTTAGGTTCTGTTGCCTAACTCAGTATTTTCCAACCAGTGAGCCTCCAGCTGTTGCAAAACTACAACTCCCAGCATGCACGGTCTGTCAGTACATGCTGGGAGTTGTAGTTTTGCAACATCTGGAGGCATACTGGTTGGAAAACCTTCAGTTAGGTTCTGTTACCTAACTCAGTATTTTCCAACCAATGAGCCTCCAGCTGTTGCAAAACTACAACTCCCAGCATGCACGGTCTGTCAGTACATGCTGGGAGTTGTAGTTTTGAAACAGCTGGAGGCACACTGGTTGGAAAATACTGAGTTGGGTTCTGTTACCTAACTCAGTATTTTCCAACCAGTGTGCCTCCAGCTTTTGCAAAAATACAATTCCCAGCATGTCTGATCACAGAAGGGCATGCTGGGGGATGTAGTTATGCAACAGCTGGAGGTGCACAACTACAACTCCCAGCATGCCCAGACAGCTGTTTTCTGTGTGGGCATGCTGGAATTTGTAGTTTTGCAACATCTGGAGTGCTACAATTTAGAGACCACTGAACAGTGATCTCCAAACTGTGGACCTCCAGATGTTGCAAAACTACAACTCCCAGCATGCCCAGACAGCAAACAGCTGTTTGGGCATGCAAGGAGTAGTAGTTTTGCAAGATCTAGAGGGCAGTATAGAGATCACTGTGCAGTGGTCTCTAAACTGCAGACCTCCAGCTGTTGCAAAACTACAAATTCCAGCATGCCCACACAGCAAACAGCTGTCTGGGCATGCTGGGAGTTGTAGTTTTGCAACATCTGGAGGGCTACAGTCTAGAGACCACTATAGTGGTCTCAGACTGTAGCCCTCTAAATGTTGCTAGGCAACTACTCACCAGCTACTCACCTCTTCTGCCGCACGCCGCGGCAGATCTCCGTCGCCGACCGCCAATCCCCGTCGCTCCGCTGCCTCCGGAGGGGTAAGTGGACTCCGGCGCCGCTCCTCTTCGTTTTCCCCGTTCTGCCCAGCCTATTGTGGGAGGGCAGGACCGGGAAAACGAAAGTAAACCTCTCCGTCCCAGATCTGCTATTGGTGGTCGCGTCTAGACCACCAATAGCAGAGATAGGAGGGGTGGCAACTCTGCCACCTCACTCCTATCGCTTTAGGGGGATCGTGGGTGTCTTAGACACCCGCGATCCCCTTTCTATTCCGGGTCACCGGGTCACCATAGACCCGTAATGACCCGGAATCGGCGCAAATCGCAAGTGTGAATTCACTTGCGATTTGCGCCGATCGCCGACATGGGGGGGTCTAATGACCCCCCTGGGCATTTGCACGGGGTGCCTGCTGATAGATATCAGCTGTCACCCCGGCCCGGTCCCCGCCCGGCGCGTGGCGGGGGCCGAAATTCCCACGGGCGTATGGATACGCCCTTCGTCCTTAAGTACCAGGACGCAAGGGCGTATGCATACGCCCTTCGTCCCCAACAGGTTAATGGAGGCTAGGTGAAACACTGTTTGAGCTTTTATATCTACTATATATGTTTTAGCATGCATTTTGTAGTTTCAGGTTTTAGCCATGTTTTGGCATGCTCTTAGTAGATTTTAAGCTATGTTTGTTTAGTCGGTTTTAGGATTTATTATCCTTTCTGTTATGTGTCTGTTCACACTATGTCTGACTCTTGCTTGTTACCTATGCTCTGTATGTTATTCCTGTTCTGGAGTCTTTTCAGACTCATCCGGTTTTAGTCAGTGTTTCATTTATTATATTTCTGTTTTCCTGCTGGGCCAGCATCTTGATCACACTGCGGTGTGTGTGCCGCTGGTCAGCAGTCTATTTGGATTTATTATTAATGGCTATTTCTATAATGGAGTGTCCAGTTTGTGTGTCCAGTGAGAACAGTGTCCAATATTTATATCCTGTTTGGTTGTTCTGATCCTTTGTCCTTTGTACTTGTATCTGCTTGTGATAGTACTTTTGTTTTGGCTCTCAGTTCTTCCGCTATGCCCTTCATCTTCTGGATTCTGCTGTATACTCATATCATGCCTAGTCTTGTTCATTTTTATCTTGTCTGCGGTTTATCTTATATCCGGTTTTGAAAACTGTTTGTTAATTCTCTATATTCGGTTCTGTTTGTGAGTTATATTCTGCATTGGTAGTATTTGTATTCTGTCTGGTATATCTGGATGTCTGTTAGTTTTCTGGTTGGTGACCGGCTATTTATTAGTGTGTGTTTCTATTAGGCCCCAGAACTTTAGTTCACGGAGGGACCAGTGCCCAGTTGTAGACACACCGTTTAGGGTGAGTAGGCAAGTAGGCAGGGAGAGCGGTTTTAGGGTCAGTTTTAGGGCTCACTCTCCCTGTCCCATGGTCGGTCCCTGACAAGTTTTTTTGGGGGAAAAGGGGATGATTTTAATTTTTATTAAAGGGGTATTCTGGTGAAAAACTATTTTTTTTTTTCATATCATTTGGCTCCAGAAAGTTATACATATTTTTAAATTACTTCTATTAAAAAATATTAATCCTACCAGTACTTATCAGCTGCCGAAGTTGAGTTGTTCTTTTCTGTCTGACCACAGTGCTCTCTGTTGACACCTCTGTCTGTCTCAGGAACTGTCCCGAATGGAAGCAAATCCCCATAGCAAACCTATCCTGCTCTGGACCTGACATGAACAGAGGTCAGTTCCTAACATGAACAGAGGTGTCATCAGAGAGCACTGTTGTCAGACAGAAAAGAACAACTCAACTTCAGCAGCTGATAAGTACTGGAAGAATTACGATTTTATAATAGAAGTAATTTACAAATCTGTTTAACTTTCTGGAGCCAATTGATATGGAAAAAAAAAAATATATATATATATATATATATATATATATATATATATATATATATATGTTTTTCATCGGAATACCCCTTTAAAGAGGGCCTGTGATTTGTGCCTTGTGTTTTTCCTATATAACAGTGGTCTCCAAACTGTGGACCTCAAGACTTTGCAAAACTACAATTTTCAGCATGCCCGGACAGCCGACGGCTGTCCGTATATGCTGGCAGTTATAGTTTTGCAACAGTTGGGGGTCCATAGTTTTGAGACCATTCTTATATAACATAGCGTGCAACGAAGCGGTTAAGAAATCGCTCGGGCTGTGTGGGCTTCCTCTGATGCAGAATCTCTTAGTACAGCAATGTAATGGAGACTTGAACAGCTGCTATGAGCCATTGAAATGAAAGTGGTGTTGTTTCTTCTGCTCGACTGCTCCCATTATTACACATCATTAGTTACACTTCTTTGAGCTTTAATAACATCTTCATAATTGCAGAGTCAATTTTTTGGAAAAGTCCTTTATGATGATAGATCTGAATTTTTATATTAGAAGGTTATAATATTATATAATGTATCCACCTCCCAGTACATCTTCATTAGCAGTTCACAGGTTGGTGATATAATTCAGCTAGGTGACAGCTCATCAGAAAACTCTCAACTGGGCTCACTTAGCAGAATGCAAAAGTGAAAATGACGTAGACCTCTGAGGGTGTCCTGTGGCATCTGACACCAAGATGTTAGCAGCAGATCTTTTAAAGGGGTATTCTTGAGGGAAACATTTTTTTCAAATCAACTGGTGCCAGAAAGTTAAAGGGGTTCTCCGGTGCTTACACATCTTTTCCCCTATCCAAAGGATAGGGGATAATATGCCTGATCGCGGGAGTCCCGCCGCTGGGGACCCCCGGGATCATGCACGCGGCACCCTGTTTGTAATCAGTCCCCGGAGCGTGTTCACTCCGGGACTGATTACAGGCGACCACCGGGCTGGCGGCGTGTGAATTCACGCCTCCGCCCCCGTGTGACGTCACACTCCGCCCCTCAATGCAAGCCTACGGGAGGGGGCGTGATAGCTGTCATGCCCCCTCCCTTTGGCTTGCATTGAGGGGCGGAGCATGATGTCACACAGGGGCGGAGGCGTGAAGTCACACGCCGCCGGCCCGGTGGTCGCCTGTTATCAGTCCCGGAGCGAACACGCTCCAGGGACTGATTACAAACGGGGTGCCGCGTGCATGATCCCCGGGGGTCCCCAGCGGTGGGACTCCCGCAATCAGGCATCTTATCCCCTATCCTTTGGATAGGGGAAAAGATGTGTAAGCACCGGAGAACCCCTTTAAACAGATTTGTAAATTATTTCTATTCATAATCCTTCCAGTACTTATCAGCTGGTGTGTGCTCCAGAGGAAGTTGTGTAGTTCTTTCCAATCTGACCACAGTGCTCTCTGCTGACACCTCTGTCCATGTCAGAAACTGTCCAAAACCTGAGCAAATCCCCATTGCAAACTTATCCTGTTTTGAACAGTTCCTGACATGGAAAGAGGTGTCAGCAGAGCGCACTGTGGTCAGACTGGAAACAACTTCACAACTTCCTCTGTAGTATACAGCAGCTAAGTACTGGAAGACAAAAGAATTTTTGATAGAAGTAAATCTGTATGACCCAGATTTATCAAACTTTGTGAGGGAATAACCTGGAGAGATTTTCCCATAGCAGCCAATCACAGCTCAGCTTTCACTTTACTAGAGCTTGTTAGCTGAGCTGTGATTGGTTGCTGTGGAAAAATCACTCCAATTTTTCCCTCACAAAGTTTGATAAATCTGGGCCTATAACTATTTGGCACCAGGTAATTACAACATTTTTTTCCCCCCTTTGGAGTACCCCTTTAGGTCCGGTAAGTTGTGAGGTGCAACCCCATGAATCGGACATGTTTTTTCCAACACATCCCATAGAGGTTCAATTCGACTGAGATCTGCTAAATTTGGAGACCTAGTTCACACCTTGAACAATGTGTCACAGTCCCCAAATAATTCCTGAACAATCTTTGGACCCTGGTTACAATCAGTCCCCGGAGCAAGTTCGCTCCGGGTCTGATTACTGGCGATCACGGGGGCTGGAGCATTGTGATGTCATGGCCCGGCCCGTGTAATGTCATTGAGGGGGAAGAGCGTGACGTCACATGAGGGCGGGGCCGTGACATCACAATGCTCTGGCCCCCGTGATCGCCAGTAATCAGACCCGGAGCTAACATGCTCCGGGGACTGATTGTAACCGGGGTGCTGCATGCAAGATCACAGGGGTCCCCAGCGGCGGGACCCCCGCGATAAGGCATCCTATCCCCTATCGGGGAGGGGGGGGGTCACCGAGGAAAACACTAATATACAACTTTTAATTCATAACTTTAAAATTGGGGACAAAAATTACCCCAAGACCATCAAAAATAAACAACAAAAAACACACACTATGTCAAATATATATATATATATATATGAAGTGACAAATAGGGACTTGATGAAGGGCCAAGTCAATTCATACAAAAAATCTGATAAACATCTTTATTTGTTATAATCCCTATTAACAGCCACAATCGGTCAAATGATGTAACGGATATAAACAACTCCTAGATAAAGGATGGGTATAGGTGGGGGTAGAATGGGGGAGGACCTAGGGAGGTAATAGGCTGGAGATGGTAGCAGGCCGCTACCTTTCACTTGCCCTAATACCCCCTATTCTATACCTAACGCTAGGCAGAGTTAACGCCCTGATAACGGCGGCCCCGCTCCGGAACCTAGTCTAGTCTGTCACCTAGTCTCCCTGATGTACGACAATTAGGAAAAACACTGACTGTCTCACTGGGGAACCCTGTATAACTAAATGGACAGGGATGGATACCACTATCTTCACATAATACAGATATGATGTGTGAGACTTCACCCTCGGGTGAAAAGAAGAAATAGACTGGTTCTATCAGATCGAGGTTTAACTCAATGTTATATTGATAATACTGCTCTCTGAAACATCATTTGTCTATGTCCCTTATATATATATACAGCTGTATACCTATGTTTTGATGTGACCTCCACAGTCCATGTAGCCACACACATAAAACAAAGTCAAAGCAAAATACGTAACCAATATACTTATTGGACTGTATATCCAGTGGCCCACAGGGCCTGATAGATAGCAACACAATCAGACCAGTTGTAGTTCCTCTAAAGGGTAAATGTGAGGTCACAATTACTCACTACAACCAATTCACAGAGTACAGCATGTAACGAGAATACATCTTAGGTATGGAAGCAAACATATAAGGAGTCACATATAGATCTGGATATAGATAAATTAGTACTTATCTGAAGATGGAGTTGAATAGGGACGTCTTGCGCACATAAAGACATGCTTTACAGCCGCTACATCTAAAATTTCCTGCTACTCGCCGATCAAGCCAAGTGCCCAAGGGTGCGGGGCGACTATAGTGGCTATGAGTGAAACGGTCCCCAAGGTTTCGACCTCTCCTGTAGGTTACAAGAGGGCGATCTGTTATAACCTTGCTCAAAAGAGGGTCAGCTTGTAATATGGACCAATGTCTCTTGAGGATTTCCATTACCTCATGGTGACTGGTGTCATATGTCCCTATGATCCTCATTGGACCATCAGATGTTGTTTTGGGGTTGGGAGTCAATAAGTCCACTCGGTTCTTACTTTGGGCAAAATGGAAGGCATCCTTGAGTGTTTTATTGGGATAGCCCCGCTGATTAAATCTATTTTGGAGTTTGCCGGCCTCATAGTAAAAATCTTGAGTCGAGGAACAATTCCTTCGTACCCTTAACCTCTTATGGACCCAGCCATTTTACACCTTGGGACCCGGCCATTTTTTGAACATCTGTCCACTGTCACTTTAAACATTAATAACTCTGGAATGCTTTTAGTTATCATTCTGATTCCGAGATTGTTTTTTCGTGACATATTCTACTTTAACATAGTGGTAAAAAAAAATTGCATCCTTTATTGGTGAAAAATTTTAAAATTTTATGAAAAATTTGTAAATTTTGCATTTTTCTAACTTTGAAGCTCTCTGTTTGTAAGGAAAATGGATATTCAAAATATTTTAATTTTTTTTCACATATACAATATGTCTACTTTATGTTTGCATCATAAAATTGACAAGTTTTTACTTTTGGAAGATACCAGAGGGCTTCAAAGTTCAGCAGCAATTTTCCAATTTTTCACAAAATTTCCAAACTCACTATTTTTCAGGGACCAGTTCAAGTTTGAAGTGGATTTGAAGGGTCTTCATATTAGAAATACCCCACAAATGACCCCATTATAAAAACTGCACCCCCAAAGTATACAAAATGATATTCGGTCAGCCTTTTAACCCTTTAGGTGTTTCACAGGAATAGCAGGAAAGTGAAGGAGAAAATTCACAATCTTCATTTTTTACACTTGCATGTTCTTGTAGACCCAATTTTTGAATTTTTACGAGGGGTAAAAGGAGAAAATGTATACTTATATTTGTAGCCCAATTTTTCTCGAGTAAGCACATACCTCATATGTCTATGTAAAGTGTTCGGTGGGCGCAGTAGAGGGCTCAGAACCGAAGGAGTGACAAGGGGATTTTGGAGAGTATGTTTTTCTGAAATGGTTTTTGGGGGGCATGTTGCATTTAGGAAGCCCCTATGGTGCCAGAACAGCAAAAAAAAACACATGCCATACCATTTTGGAAACAAGACCCCTTGAGGAACGTAACAAGGAATTAAGTGAGCCTTAATACCCCACATGTGTTTCACGACTTTTGCATATGTAAAAAAATAAAATAAAATTTCACTAAAATGTGTGTTTCCCCCCCAAATTTCACATTTTTGCAAGGGTTAATAGCAGAAAATACCCCCCAAATTTGTAACCCCATCTCTTCTGAGTATGGAGGTACCCCATAAATTGACCTGAAGTGCACTACGGGCGAACTACAATGCTCAGAAGAGAAGGAGTCATATTTGGCTTTTTGAGAGCAAATTTTGCTCGGGGGCATGTCCCATATAGGAAGCCCCTATGGTGCCAGGACAGCAAACAATACCCACATGGCATACCATTTTGGAAATTAGACCCCTTGAGGAACGTAACAAGGAATTAAGTGAGCCTTAATACCCCACACGGGTTTCACGACTTTTGCATACTTAAAAAAAAATAAAAAATCATTAAAATGGGTGTTTTGAGAGCAAATTTTGCTCGGGGGAGATATCGCATTTAGGAAGCCCCTATGGTGCCAGGACAGCAAAATAACCCCCACATGGCATACCATTTTGGAAACTAGACCCCTTGAGGAACGTAACAAGGGGTACAGTGAACATTTACCCCCCACTGGTGTCTGTCAGATCTTTGGAACAGTGGTCTGTACAACATTTTTAATTTGCACAGCCCACTGTTCCAAAGATCTGTCAGACACCTGTGGGGTGTAAATTCTCACTGCACCCCTTATTACATTCCGTGAGGGGTGTAGTTTCCAAAATGGGGTCACATGTGGGGTTTTGTTTTTTTTGCGTTTGTCAAAACCACTGTAACAATCAGCCACCCCTGTGCAAATCACCTCAAATGTACATGGTGCACTCTCCCTTCTGGGCCTTGTTGTGCGCCCCCAGAGCACTTTGCGCCCACATATGGGGTATCTCCGTAGTCGGGAGAAATTGCATTACAAATTTTGGGGGGGCTTTTTTCCCTTTTACCTCTTGTCAAAATGAAAAGTATAGGGCAACACCAGCATATTAGTGTAAAAATTTTATTTTTTTACACTAACATGCTGGTGTAGACCCCAACTTCACATTTTCATAAGGGGTGAAAGGAGAAAAAGCCCCCCAAAATTTGTTAGGCAATTTCTCCCGAGTACGGCGATACCCCATATGTGACCCTAAACTGTTGCCATGAAAAACGACAGGGCTCCAAAGTGAGAGCGCCATGCGCATTTGAGGCCTAAATTAGGGATTTGCATAGGGGTGGACATAGGGGTATTCTATGCCAGTGATTCCCAAACAGGGTGCCTCCAGCTGTTGCAAAACTCCCAGCATGCTTGGACATTCAACGGCTGTCCAGCAATACTGGGAGTTGTTGTTTTGCAACAGCTGGAGGCTCCATTTTGGAAACAGTGGCATACCAGACGTTTTTAATTTTTATTGGGGAGGGGTGCTGTTTAGGGGTATGTGTATATGTAGTGTTTTTTACTTTTTATTTTATTTTGTGTTAGTGTAGTGTAGTGTTTTCAGGGTACAGTCACACGGGCGGGGGGTTACAGCGAGTTTGAGCTGCCGCGCATAATTTGCTGCATCGCAAACTTGCAGCCTGATACTCACTGTAAGCCCCCTGCCCATGTGAATGTATCCTGTACATTCACAGGGGGGGACCTCCAGCTGTTGCAAAACTACAACTCCCAGCATGCACAGTCTATCAGTGCATGCTGGTAGTTATAGTTTTGCAACAGCTGGAGGCACACGGGTTGGGAAACACTGAGTTAGGAAACAGACAATGTTTCCCAACCAGTGTGCCTCCAGTTGTTGCAAAACCACAACTCTCAGCATTCTCAAGCATGCTGGGAGTAGTAGTTGGCAACATCTTTAGAGCCAGATGTTGCCGAACTACAACTCCCAGCATGCTTGGAGTTGTAGTTTTGCAACATCTGGAGGACTACAGTTTGCAGACCACTAATACGGTGGTTCCCAATCTGTGCCCTTCCAGATGTTGCAAAACTACAACTCCCAGTATGCCAAAACTGTCCAGGCATGCTGGGAGTTGTAATTCTGCAACATCTGAAGGGCCAGATGTTACAGAACTACAACTCCCAGCATGCCTGGACAGTAAGGGCATGCTGAGGATGTGTAGTTTTGCAACATCTGGAAGGGCGCAGTGGTCTCCAAACTTTGGACCTCCAGATGTTGCAAAACTGCAACTCCCAGCATGCCCAGACGCCAAGGGCTGTCTGGGCATGCTGGGAGTTGTAGTTTACAGGGTCCCATTACAGCAATGCATGTCACTTTACGGCGACGTGCATTGCTGTAAAGGGCCCGACCGCGGCTGAAGATCTACTCACCTGTCGCCGCCGCCGTCTCCGCCGTCAGGATCCGGGTCTTCAGGGACGAGGTAAGTACCGGGGCCGGTCCCCAGCACTCCCCTGTCCCCCGCCGCGTCCTCCGGTCTTCCTCCCGTCCTCTCCGGACTTTCAGGGGCCGGGCAGGACGGGAGGAAGTAACCGCCCCCCCCTCCTGCGATTGGTCGGTTAACTAACCGACAGATCGCAGGGGATCGGAGGAGGTGGCAGGCTTGCCACCTCGCTCCTATACATTAGCATGGTCCTGGCTGTCTGTGACAGCCGGGATCATGCGAAATTACCGGGCGGTCGGGTCCCAGAGACCCGATCAGCTCGGTATCGCCGCAGATCGCAAGGGCGATTTCCCTTGCGATTTGCGGCGATCACCGACATGGGGGGTACATGGCCCCCCTCGGCATTTGCCCTGGATGCCTGCTGAAGGATTTCAGCAGGCATCCAGTTCCGATCTCTGCCCGGCGCGCGGCAGAGACCGGAAAACGCCAGGGCGTATGGATACGGCCTGGGTCCTTAAGGCCCAGGGTGTGAGGGCGTATCCATACGCCCTGGGTCCTTAAGAGGTTAAGTATTGCCCCTTGGGGATACCTCTTTTTTGGGACGGGGGATGGAAACTTGTCCAATGTAGAAGACTGTTGGTAGCCGTGGATTTTCGATACAATGTGGAATCAAGGCCCCCTTCTCTGTTTTTTGAGACACGTACACATCTAGGAAGGTCAAAGTGTGGGTATCAATTTCATGGGTAAAGTGCAGCCCTAAGATGTTCTGATTGAGATGTTTCATGAACTTAAGAAACTGCTCCTGTGTTCCAGACCATAATACAAAAATATCATCTATGTACCTGGCCCATAAGATGATAAACTGGGTCCAGGTACATTCATCCAGTGGGAAGACTATGGTGTCTTCCCACCAGCCCAGGAGGAGATTTGCGTACGTGTCTAAGCGCCGGAGTACCCCTTTAAGCAAATATAAAAAACAAAAGAAGAATAGGCTTGTGGCACAGGGAATTGGTCACCCAACTTGCTGCCATTCACAATTATAACTGTTTCAGTGCATAGTGTCAAGGCTCAGTCTTGTATAAATTTCCCCAAAAAAACCTTGTTTGGGACTTTCTGTTCCCTTCCCTCCACTGGCTTGCATTCTTCCTATAGTGCACCTGAGCATTTACATGATGACATGAACCATCAGACCACGCCACACCACCTTTTTCCATTTTTGCATGTTCCAGTTTTGATGCTTATGTGTCCATTGAAGGCATATTGAAGGTCAGCATTGGTTTTATGACAGGACAGCTCCATATACAGCAAACTGCAATGCCTGTGGTGTCCTGACACCTTTCTATCATAGCCAGCAGTAATATTTTTAGCAATTTGTCCTACAGTAGCCCTTCTGTGGGATCAGACAAGATTGGCCAGCATTCATCTTTTAGCCGTGCCCATCAATGGTCCTATCCCTGGTCACCTTTGATATGCACTAATGACTTAATACCAAAAACACCCCTACAAGACTTGATGTTTTGGAGATGCTCTGACCCAGTTGTCTAACCATCAAAATTTGGTCCTTGTCAAAGCTAGTGTTGAGCGCCAATATTTGCAATGCGAATTTTTATCGCGAATATATATATATATATATATATATATATAAGTTTATACATCCACAGACCAAGCAGGAGTATGATATCAAATACTATTTAAACTGCAATTTAGATTTTGTAATTTACCTCCTTGCCTCCTTGTCCTTGCCAACTGCTGTATGTTGGTGAGACAAGTCTTGATCTCAAGACCCTTCTCAACCAACATCGCCATACAATCTGCAAGAAGAGACTGGATCTTCCAGTCTCAAAGCACTTTGCGGAAGCCAACCATCAGGAGCGTGACCTAAAATTTATGATTCTGGACCACATCCCACCCCAGAAACGTGGTGGAGAAAGGGTAACCTTACTGAAAAAATGTGAGCTCAGGTGGATTTTCAGACTGAACTCTATGAGGCCTCATGGCCTCAATGTAGAATTTAAAACTACAACCAAAATGATTAGAAGGTAGCTTTCTGGATGTAGCCCCTGATTTTGATATGCATCTTTCTGTATATTATGAAATTTGACCCTATTAATGTAGTTTTTTTTCTCTTTCTCTATTTTTCATATGTTCTGGATTCCTGTCATATGTAACCACCAGCAAAGCAATGGATGAATTGATGTATTTATTTTAATTTTTTTCTCATACACAAAACACCACTAACGCATATTCCTATTACCCAGCCACTGACAATAGGTATCTAAATTGTCCTGGGGGTAGCAGAATATCCCGTAACAGCTAGGGGCCTTGGGTGGAGTTCAGGCAGTGGCACATGTCAGATGACTGGTGCCAGTCTGCTCTATACCACACGTGCAGTGACATTTGCGACTGCATTTGCCATCTGCATGTGCACACCCACAGCCCTTACACTAGCTATAGAGTATGAGCCATGCCAGCTCTATCTGCCAAATGCCCCATGCAAACAGGACACGGGATTACCAATAGTGGCTTTTCCATATATACATCTTATATTATGCAGAGTACTGGATAACTGACCATTTAAATATGGCGCTGGATGTGCGCTTATAAGTTTGCGCGTGTCCTGTCCGGGAAGCGAGACACTTTCCCTTTACTAAGATGGCGCCTTAGGCGCACACACGCGGTAGTGCGCATGCTCCAAAAAGAGTTATACCGAGAAAGTGCTCCTGTTGGATACGCACGAGCGTGCTAGCTCATCACTGATTGCTGGAACTATTCGCACATGCGCAATTGATACTCCATCATGCTAGACAAGCATGTTATACATTTATCCGTATGCTCTGCTGGGTAAGCTCTCAATATATATATATATATATATATATATATATATATATATATATGTATGTATATATATATATATATATATATATATATATATAATTTGTGTGTAAATATTGTACATTAAAGATTTTCAAGCATCCACCCACCACACCACTATCACTGGGAGGAACCACGTTATGAAACAACACTATGATTACCACTTGAAACACCAGTGTATTAGATATTTGTTTATTATACTACTATGATGTATGTACTACACTGTGCACTGATGTCATACAATTATGTAATTATCTGAATGTATATAAACTGCACTGGGAGTCACTCATTTAAGCTTGAAAATGGCGACGGGAGGTCGCAGAAATGTTGCTCTGTATACACTGGAATGATGCAATAACATTTTCTCATTTTTGCACCTATTACTTTGTGTGCTGCTACTATTTGGATTAATCTATCTATCTATCTGTCCATATTCCAAGGAAAGCAGCACTTCAGATAAAATCCCAGGTTAGTTATTTATACACACAGTAGATAAAATGTGAAATAAGTATTGAGCATGCCACCATTTTCTCACTAAATATATTTCCAAATATATGTTGGAAACAGCCCAAGTAATCCATACATACAAAAAAAAAAAAAAGCTCAGAAATAACTAGTGTAATAATGTGAAATGAAACTGGGAAACAGTATTGAACACATGAAGAAACAGAGGTGCAAAAGGGCATGGAAAGCCAAGACAACAGCTGAAATCTATCAGTTATTAGTAACAATCCAGCCCCTGCCGTATACCTGCCAGATCCGTGCCATAACACAATTCAATCCAATGAGCCCAATGTATCCAACTTTGGACCTGGACGGAAATCTGCTGGTTAAAAGCAGGTCATGGTCTGAAAATTAGCCAAACAGAGTCTTTAGCTCACTCCATTGAACTCATTGGATTGTAATTTGATACCATCCCTTTAAGCAGAAGTTTTGCCAAGTGTTTAGAGTGCCAAGTGCTGTGTATCTCTAGAACTTTAAAAAGCATTGATGTTCTAAGGAATTCAATATGTGACAACGGAGCAGTGACACAGGGAAAATGCTCAATACTGCAGGGAGAGCTCATCATAAAAGCAAACGTTCCAGATTTCATTGCATGGTGCCCACTTTGATGTGTTCTGGCAAACATATTTCCTTTCATACCTTCCAGCTATCTGGTCTTTGAACAGAGTCCTCGGAAATAATTTACTTTGTTATGTTACACTGACTTATCCTATAAAGTTGTGTTCTCTTTTCCTCTTTGAACTTCCTTTACAACCTATTAAAATAATATTGTACGAAAAAATAATTACCAGCAATAAGCGGTTATATGAGCGGATGTCTGATTATAAACACGTCATGTGAATCGCCGTCGGGGGGTGAAGTCTTCTACTCGATTAAATGGCACAGAACAACCAATTTCTCCTATTCAGAGGCCTTGCTGACGGTCGGGCTTGTAATACAGTTTGGGGCTATGAGAATCAAAGATTGTAATTATTTCCTATGTGCACGCAGAACAGCAGTTTAGGCAGGTAGTGAGAACATGGGTTTTCTATTTACTTCTGTATAATTTCCACTGCGCTACCAATTCATATGGTTTTGTTGCCTCGGCATTAAAAAAGCCCTTCAGGGATTTTTTTTTTGCCTTCTATAGTGTAGCATAGGTTAATAGAGAATAATGTAGAGGTTCTCGTGAATGCCTTGGGCTTTTTTTTTTTGCTAATTTCCATTTCTGTGATTTGGAGAAAATCAAGCAAAAAAAAAAAATGCAACCTGTCAACACAGCTTCAGAAGATGTGTATAACTACTATATATCCTAAATTTCTATATAGATAGCAGCAGCTGCAGCAGTATACAGATAGAGCTGGGCAATAATGTGATTTTGTCGCTCACAGGAAGTCAGCTGACCCTTTCTTTGACACATTAAGCACTATGACTTTCTATGGGTCAGACTTGCAATCATTTGACTCAGTTTCAGAAATGAAACACATCATTTGGGCAAAAAAAATAACAAACCTGAAGGGTTTCTTTATGAAAATGAGTTGCATAAAGACACAGGTATAATGTAGTATCCGTGTATACGGATTTTAAACTCTTCTATAAACATGAATGATGTACTTAAATATTATAATGGACTCTTGTACTCTTTGTTCTTCACATTGCTACCACTTGGAGCTCCTGGGTCCCAATGTAACATTTGTAACAGGGTCACCACTGGCTCAGGGACCACTGGGTCACCTTAAAGGGGTATTTTGTTTTTTTAAATTTATGTTTTATTTGGATGTGCTTAAGGGGCTGTAAAGTTAGTGCAGTTCTTAATAAAGTGTCTGTGCCTGTGTTTTATGTGATCTTTGCATTAACGTTTATGTTACGCCGAGCGCTCCGGGTCCCCGCTCCTCCCCGGAGCGCTCGCTACACTCTCGCTCCCGCAGCGCCCCGGTCAGATCCACTGACCCGGTGCGCTGCGATACCGCCTCCAGCCGGGATGCGATTCGCGATGCGGGTAGCGCCCGCTCGCGATGCGCACCCCGGCTCCCGTACCTGACTCGCTCTCCGTCGGTCCTGTCCCGGCGCGCGCGGCCCCGCTCCCTAGGGCGCGCGCGCGCCGGGTCTCTGCGATTTAAAGGGCCACTGCGCCGCTGATTGGCGCAGTGGTTCTAATCAGTGTGTTCACCTGTGCACTCCCTATGTATACCTCACTTCCCCTGCACTCCCTCGCCGGATCTTGTTGCCATCGTGCCTAGTGAAAGCGTTCCCTTGTGTGTTCCTAGCCTGTGTTCCAGACCTCCTGCCGTTGCCCCTGACTACGATCCTTGCTGCCTGCCCCGACCTTCTGCTACGTCCGACCTTGCTTTTGTCTACTCCCTTGTACCGCGCCTATCTTCAGCAGTCAGAGAGGTTGAGCCGTTGCTAGTGGATACGACCTGGTCACTACCGCCGCAGCAAGACCATCCCGCTTTGCGGCGGGCTCTGGTGAACACCAGTAGTGACTTAGAACCGGTCCACTAGCACGGTCCACGCCAATCCCTCTCTGGCACAGAGGATCCACCTCCTGCCAGCCGGCACCGTGACAGTAGATCCGGCCATGGATCCCGCTGAAGTTCCTCTGCCAGTTGTCGCCGACCTCACCACGGTGGTCGCCCAGCAGTCACAACAGATAGCGCAACAAGGCCACCAGCTGTCTCAACTGACCGTGATGCTACAGCAGCTACTACCACAGCCTCAGCAATCATCTCCTCCGCCAGCTCCTGCACCTCCTCCGCAGCGAGTGGCCGCCTCAGGCCTACGACTATCCTTGCCGGATAAATTTGATGGGGACTCTAAGTTTTGCCGTGGCTTTCTTTCACAATGTTCCCTGCACTTGGAGATGATGTCGGACCAGTTTCCTACTGAAAGGTCTAAGGTGGCTTTCGTAGTCAGCCTTCTGTCTGGAAAAGCTCTGTCATGGGCCACACCGCTCTGGGACCGCAATGACCCCGTCACTGCCTCTGTACACTCCTTCTTCTCGGAAATTCGAAGTGTCTTTGAGAAACCTGCCCGAGCCTCTTCTGCTGAGACTGCCCTGCTGAACCTGGTCCAGGGTAATTCTTCCGTTGGCGAGTACGCCGTGCAATTCCGTACTCTTGCTTCAGAACTTTCCTGGAATAATGAGGCCCTCTGCGCGACCTTTAAAAAAGGCCTATCCAGCAACATTAAAGATGTTCTGGCCGCACGAGAAATTCCTGCTAACCTACATGAACTCATTCATCTAGCCACTCGCATTGACATGCGTTTTTCCGAAAGGCGTCAGGAGCTCCGCCAGGATATGGACTTTGTTCGCACGAGGCGTTTTTTCTCCCCGGCTCCTCTCTCCTCTCTCCTCTGCAATCCGTTCCTGTGCCTCCCGCCGTGGAGGCTATGCAAGTTGACCGGTCTCGCCTGACACCTCAAGAGAGGACACGACGCCGCATGGAGAATCTCTGCCTGTACTGTGCCGGTACCGAACACTTCCTGAAGGATTGTCCTATCCGTCCTCCCCGCCTGGAAAGACGTACGCTGACTCCGCACAAAGGTGAAACTGTCCTTGATGTCAACTCTGCTTCTCCACGTCTTACTGTGCCAGTGCGGATATCTGCCTCTACCTTCTCCTTCTCCACTAAGGCCTTCTTGGATTCCGGATCTGCAGGAAACTTTATTTTGGCCTCTCTCATCAACAGGTTCAACATCCCAGTGACCAGTCTCGCCAGACCTCTCTACATCAATTGCGTTAACAATGAAAGATTGGACTGTGCCGTGCGTTACCGCACGGAACCCCTCCTAATGTGCATCGGACCTCATCACGAAAAAATTGAGTTTTTGGTCCTCTCCAATTGCACTTCCGAAATTCTCCTTGGACTACCCTGGCTTCAACACCATTCCCCAACCCTGGATTGGTCCACAGGGGAGATCAAGAGTTGGGGTACCTCTTGTTTCAAGGACTGCCTTAAACCGGTTACCAGTACTCCCTGCCGTGACCCTGTGGTTCCCCCTGTAACCGGTCTCCCTAAGGCCTATATGGACTTTGCTGATGTGTTTTGCAAAAAACAAGCTGAGACTCTTCCCCCTCACAGGCCTTATGACTGTCCTATTGACCTCCTCCCGGGCACTACTCCACCCCGGGGCAGAATTTATCCTCTGTCCGCCCCAGAGACTCTTGCTATGTCTGAGTACATCCAGGAAAATTTAAAAAGAGGCTTTATCCGCAAATCCTCCTCTCCTGCCGGAGCTGGATTTTTCTTTGTGTCCAAAAAAGATGGCTCCCTACGTCCTTGCATTGACTACCGCGGTCTTAATAAAATCACGGTAAAGAACCGCTACCCTCTACCTCTTATCTCTGAACTCTTTGATCGCCTCCAAGGTGCCCACATCTTTACCAAACTGGACTTAAGAGGTGCTTATAATCTCATCCGCATCAGGGAGGGGGATGAATGGAAAACGGCATTTAATACTAGAGATGGACACTTTGAGTATCTGGTCATGCCCTTTGGCCTGTGCAACGCCCCTGCCGTCTTCCAAGACTTTGTTAATGAAATTTTTCGTGATCTCTTATATTCCTGTGTTGTTGTGTATCTGGACGATATTCTGATTTTTTCTGCCAACCTAGAAGAACACCGCCAGCATGTCCGCATGGTTCTTCAGAGACTTCGTGACAATCAACTTTATGCCAAAATGGAGAAATGTCTGTTTGAATGTCAATCTCTTCCTTTCCTAGGATACTTGGTCTCTGGCCAGGGACTACAAATGGATCCAGACAAACTCTCTGCCGTCTTAGATTGGCCACGCCCCTCCGGACTCCGTGCTATCCAACGTTTTTTGGGGTTCGCCAATTATTACAGACAATTTATTCCACATTTTTCCACCATTGTGGCTCCTATCGTGGCTTTAACCAAGAAGAATGCCAATCCTAAGTCATGGCCTCCTCAAGCGGAAGACGCCTTTAAACGGCTCAAGTCTGCCTTTTCTTCTGCTCCCGTGCTCTCCAGACCTGACCCATCTAAACCCTTCCTATTGGAGGTTGATGCCTCCTCAGTAGGAGCTGGAGCGGTCCTTCTACAAAAAAATTCTTCCGGGCATGCTGTTACTTGTGGGTTTTTTTCTAGGACCTTCTCTCCGGCGGAGAGGAACTACTCCATCGGGGATCGAGAGCTTCTGGCCATTAAATTAGCACTTGAGGAATGGAGGCATCTGCTGGAGGGATCAAAATTTCCAATTACTATTTACACCGATCACAAGAATCTCTCCTATCTCAAGTCTGCCCAACGGCTGAATCCTCGCCAGGCCAGGTGGTCTCTGTTCTTTGCCCGGTTTAATTTTGAAATTCACTTTCGCCCTGCCGATAAGAACATTAGGGCCGATGCTCTCTCTCGTTCCTCGGAGGCCTCGGAAGTAGTGGTCTCTCCGCAACACATCATTCCTCCTGACTGCCTGATCTCCACTTCTCCAGCCTCCATCAGGCAAACTCCACCAGGGAAGACCTTCGTCTCTCCACGCCAACGCCTCGGAATCCTCAAATGGGGTCACTCCTCCCATCTCGCAGGCCATGCGGGCATCAAGAAATCCGTGCAACTCATCTCTCGTTTCTATTGGTGGCCGACTCTGGAGACGGATGTTGTTGATTTTGTGCGGGCCTGCACTGTCTGTGCCCGGGATAAGACTCCTCGCCAGAAGCCCGCTGGTCTTCTTCATCCTCTGCCTGTTCCCGAACAGCCTTGGTCTCTGATTGGTATGGACTTTATTACAGACTTACCCCCATCCCGTGGCAACACTGTTGTTTGGGTGGTCATTGATCGATTTTCCAAGATGGCACATTTTATTCCTCTTCCTGGTCTTCCTTCAGCGCCTCAGTTGGCAAAACAATTTTTTGTACACATTTTTCGTCTTCACGGGTTGCCCACGCAGATCGTCTCGGATAGAGGCGTCCAATTCGTGTCAAAATTCTGGAGGGCTCTCTGTAAACAACTCAAGATTAAATTGAACTTTTCTTCTGCTTATCATCCTCAATCCAATGGGCAAGTAGAAAGAATTAACCAAGTCCTGGGTGATTATTTACGTCATTTTGTTTCTTCCCGCCAGGATGACTGGGCAGACCTTCTACCATGGGCCGAATTCTCGTACAACTTCAGAGTCTCTGAATCTTCTTCCAAATCCCCATTTTTCGTGGTGTACGGCCGTCACCCTCTTCCCCCCCTCCCTACTCCCTTGCCCTCTGGTTTGCCCGCTGTGGATGAAATAACTCGTGATCTTTCCACCATATGGAAAGAGACCCAAAATTCTCTCTTACAGGCTTCATCACGCATGAAGAAGTTTGCTGATAAGAAAAGAAGAGCTCCCCCCATTTTTTCTCCCGGAGACAAGGTATGGCTCTCCGCTAAATATGTCCGCTTCCGTGTTCCCAGCTACAAATTGGGACCACGCTATCTTGGTCCTTTCAAAATTTTGTGCCAGATTAATCCTGTCTCTTATAAACTTCTTCTTCCTCCTTCTCTTCGTATTCCTAATGCCTTTCACGTTTCTCTTGTTAAACCACTCATCATCAACCGTTTCTCTCCTAAACTTATCTCTCCCACTCCTGTCTCCGGTTCTTCGGACATCTTTCCTGTAAAGGAGATACTGGCCTCCAAAAAGATCAGAGGAAAAACCTTATTTTTGGTTGACTGGGAGGGCTGTGGCCCTGAAGAGAGATCCTGGGAACCTGAGGACAATATCCTAGATAAAAGTCTGGTCCTCAGGTTCTCAGGCTCCAAGAAGAGGGGGAGACCCAAGGGGGGGGGTACTGTTACGCCGAGCGCTCCGGGTCCCCGCTCCTCCCCGGAGCGCTCGCTACACTCTCGCTCCCGCAGCGCCCCGGTCAGATCCACTGACCGGGTGCGCTGCGATACCGCCTCCAGCCGGGATGCGATTCGCGATGCGGGTAGCGCCCGCTCGCGATGCGCACCCCGGCTCCCGTACCTGACTCGCTCTCCGTCGGTCCTGTCCCGGCGCGCGCGGCCCCGCTCCCTAGGGCGCGCGCGCGCCGGGTCTCTGCGATTTAAAGGGCCACTGCGCCGCTGATTGGCGCAGTGATTCTAATCAGTGTGTTCACCTGTGCACTCCCTATGTATACCTCACTTCCCCTGCACTCCCTCGCCGGATCTTGTTGCCATCGTGCCTAGTGAAAGCGTTCCCTTGTGTGTTCCTAGCCTGTGTTCCAGACCTCCTGCCGTTGCCCCTGACTACGATCCTTGCTGCCTGCCCCAACCTTCTGCTACGTCCGACCTTGCTTTTGTCTACTCCCTTGTACCGCGCCTATCTTCAGCAGTCAGAGAGGTTGAGCCGTTGCTAGTGGATACGACCTGGTCACTACCGCCGCAGCAAGACCATCCCGCTTTGCGGCGGGCTCTGGTGAACACCAGTAGTGACTTAGAACCGGTCCACTAGCACGGTCCACGCCAATCCCTCTCTGGCACAGAGGATCCACCTCCTGCCAGCCGGCACCGTGACAGTTTATTTTTTAACAGCTTACAAAACTTCACATCACTAGTCAGGTGATTACAGGGAGCCTGTCTTTGCTTCAGTGGATGGAGGGACCAATGGGAGGGAGATCATTTTGCAAGAATTTGAACCATCTGGAGGCACCTTGGTTAGAAAACACTAGTCTACTGCATTGAAGGCAGCACCCAGTTTCAATGGGTGGGGTAGCTGATGTGTGGGAGGGAGAAAAGTCACCTCACACTTACAAACTGTGGGCTTTGTAGTTTAACCCCTTAGGCTAGGTTTAGACTACGGAATCTCCGGGCAGAAAATTTCCACCCGGAGATTCCGAGTTCCGCCTGCGCTGACTGAATTAGTCAGCGCTAGGACCGCGCGGACACTGCAATCTTCTATAGACTGCTATGTGTTCCGCTAGGATTTCCGCCTGAAGAAAGAGCAACCCCTTTCTTCAGGCGGAAATTTTCTAGCAGATTTTTCATCCGGATTTTCCGGCTTACAAATTCCGAAGTGTGAATTTGTGAACAGAAAACCATTCACTACACTATGCATTATAGTAAGCGGAATTTCTGCCGGAAATTTCAAAGCGAAAATTCCGGCGGAAATTCCGTAGTCTGAACCTAGCCTTAAGGACCAGGCCCATTTTGACCATAAGGACCAGGCCAATTTTATTTTTGCATTTTCGTTTTTTCCTCCTCGCCTTCTAAAATCCATAACTCTTTTATATTTCCATCTACAGACCCATATAAGGGCTTGTTTTTTGCGTGACCAATTGTACTTTGTAACGTAATGTTTTTTTTTTACCAAAAAATGTATGGTGAACCCAAAGAATAATTTTTTTAGGGAGGAAATTTAAATGAAAACCACAATTTTGCACACTTAGGAGGGTTTTGTTTTCACACTCTACACTTTACGATAAAAATGACATGTGTTCTTTGTTCTCTGAGTCAATACGATTAAAATGATACCATGGCTAGATACTTTTCTATTTTTTGTACTGCTTAAAAAAAATCTCAAACTTTTTGTACAAAAGCAGTAATCTAAAATCGCCCTATTTTGATAACTTTTTTTCATTTTTCCGTATATGGGATGGTATGAGGGCTCCTTTTTTGCGCCGTCATCTGTACTTTTTATTAATACAACATTTTCATATATGAAACTTTTAGATCAATTTTTTAAAAGAAATTTTAATAAAATGTGACAAAAAAGCTGCATTTTTGGAATTTTTTTTTATTTTTCACGTTTACGGCATTTACCATACAGGAACATTATATTTTGATAGTTCAGACATTTATGCACGCGGCAATACCAAATATGTTTTTTTTTTAAAAGTTACGCTTTTTGGGGATAAAATGGGAAAAATGGACAATTTTCGTTTTTATTGGGGGAGGGGATTTTTTTTCTTTTTTTCACTTTTTCTTTTTACATTTTTCAATATATATATATATATATATATATATATATATATATATATATATTTTTTTACACTTTTTATGTCCCCATAGGACAGTCGATTGCTAACACTGTTCAGTGCTATGCATATTATGGGCTTTCTTCTGCTCGATCTCAGACCAGAGGACGTCAGGAGAAGGCCGGAGGCAGGTAAGGGGACCTCCGGCCACCATTATAGATGATCGGATCCCTGCGGCAGCACTGCAGGCGATCCGATCATCTATTTTAACATGCGCATTGCTGCAGATGCCGTGATCTGTATTGATCACGGCATCTGAGGGGTTAATGGCGGACATCCGCACGATCGCGGATGTCCGCCATTACCGGTGGGTACCCGGCTGCTGATAGCAGAAGGGACCTGCAATGTATGATGCGAGCAGGACGTAAATGTACATCCTGGTGCGCTAAGTACATTTACGTCCGTGGTCGTTAAGTGGTTAAGGGTATGTTTCCACATGCCGTATTTTGCTGGGTATTTACTGCCGCATATTTTCTTTACTATTGAATGTGCTTAAAGAAAGACATAAGATGTCTTCTGAACAATACAGCCATATCAGCTTCCTCTGACAGCTGCCATTCCAAGGATTCCTAGACTTTTATAAGTTTTTTAAAGGGGTTACCAGGAATCAAAAAACAGATAATTTTTTTTTCAAAAACCGCACCCTGTCTGTCTCCAGGTTGGGTGTGGTATTACAACTTGGCTCCACACCCAACCTGGAGACAGATGGGAAGAGGCTCTTGAAAAAACTGGCTCTGTTTTTCGATTCCTGGATAACCTCTTCATACCGGTCATCAAAACTAGCAGCACCAACAGCTTAGTAGGGGAGACAATACATCAGTCCATTTTAAAGTAGATGTCCATTCTGCAACACTTTTTAAAAAAATCATTAAGGGTCCCTTTTTTTATATTTATAAAGTACTGACATGTTCCATAGGACTGTACAAAAATAATCGCATGAGTCTCCATCCCCACTGGGGCTTACAATCTAACATTAACATGTTTTTTTGGGATGTGGGCGCGAAAACCTACTTAACATGGAAAGAAGATTTGAACCCAACACCCCAGTTATGCAAGACATCTGTGCTAACCATTGAGCCATTGTAGTAGCTCTGGACATTTTTCTTTTAGCCATAGCAGATAAACAGGGACGATGAAGAATCCACATCAGATTAATGTAATCAGGTTAATGTAATCTGCAGCAGAGATTCCATTATGGAAACTCTGCAGCGGAAAACTCAAACCCGCAGCAGGAATTTGCCGGTAACCCGCCAATGTGAATGTAACCATACAAAGAGCATCTTTTTCTCTGGAAAGCTAAGCATGTGAAGGGCAGTCTATTGTTTTTAATGGGAGCTGTGCAATACTATATTTTACCTGTGGGAGTGCTGCAGAAAAACTAAACACATGCGGCCAATTTTCCAGACAGATTACCATTATTGCCATGAAGCTCATCTAACAAAAAAACAACATTGGCCGAATTAGACATCTCCGATAAGATGTCAGAATCAGAATGGTCAATATTGCTATGGATTTCATCAGGGGAGTAGCTGTAGGGGGTGCAGAGGTAGCAGTGACATCGGGACCCTGGTGCCTAAGGGGACCTCAAAGCACACCTGCCCCATAAGTGACCAGTATTATTACTGGCCCATGGGTCCTGGTGCACATTTAGCTACATGTTACGCCTCTGCATTTCATTATTTACATTGTATTGTTTCCACCTTGTTTTTTATTCTAACTTTGTTCACCAAACCCTCCAGGTCTCAGCCTGACATACCTACCCTCATTTTATAGTTCACAGTAGAGGCTGCTAATGTGTTCATATTAGCATCTGACCTATATAATTTTAATCTCTATCCTTCATTTTTGGCTTACTAAATGTGTAACATAAAAATGACGAGGTTTGCAACCCTATAGGGAGCCGTAAATTCCAGACAACTTCGCGGCAAGGGGCGATAAAAACTTTTGGTTTAATGGCCATTTGTATAAAAGTAATGGCAATGTGTCAGGTTTATTTGTGATTTTTAATGCTCCCTGTTGAAGTTCTCCATGTTTACCTCTCAACCGGAAAAAGTAAGTGCTGAGTGATTTAATAAGAGCACGTAGGCAAAGTCGCATAGGCATGGCTGTAAATGTAAGAGCGCACTGCAGGCCAGACGGGTTTTGCAGCAGGGGAGCTATCCTCATTGAAGCTGCATGTCTCAGGCTATGGTATTAAGTGCATTGTTTGCAACACACAGACTTGTAACGTCATTGGTCTCAAAATAAGTTTCCTACTCTTTCACCTTCCTGTCTGGAGGAGACGCAAACTTTTCCCATTGAAAGTTAATGTGCTGAATATTTAAGTCCAACCTAGAAAGTAATTATAAAAAATAGCGCTGTAAGGTTTTCTATGTTGAATTAAATCTCATGTGTCTACTGAGTCCTATGATGTGTGCAGGAGCTGATGTGAGTAAATGTTTGTACAGTGGATGCTGAATCTGATATTCTCTCAATTGCTTCCAATCAAATGACGATGTTCTCTATAATTTCTTCAGGCATCAGAATGGCCGGTTGCACTTTGAGCTATATTTTATTTTAATGGGTGGGTTTGACAAGGGCGCCTGGTTTGTCCTTGCTTGCAGAGCCGCATGCCTATTTCTGCATTTGATATTGCCTGTAGACAATATAATCAGGCTTCATCCTGAAATAGGCTTCTAATCCCTATACGTATCTCTGTCATTCATTTATCATTAATATTTGCAACGGGACGGGCATGGTTAGAGTCAACTAGTATCAGTGTTGAGCAGTGGCTTATATAAAGCATCAAGGGGCTGTCATGAATATTTTGCCTTAAATCTGTCATGGCAGAATGCAGTAAAAACATATAATTTTATAACGTCAATCGGCAGTGACTCAGGTGTAGCTAAGCTCAGCAGATTATTAAGCACAACTCATTGTGACATCTTGCTAGCTTTCCACAAGATGCTAGCTAAACCTATGGAGTTACTGATAATGAGGCAGCCCAAAGAGTGAAGGGGTTATATATATATATATATATATATATATATATATATATATATATATATATATATATATATGGGGGGCCTTTGTGTCATTTTGCAGCACAACCTTATGTTTTGTATTAAAAAAAAAATTACAAACAAAAAAAATTGTTTGTGGCTGGAAGTCTGAATAATGCAGAACCTAAGATGTACAACGCCTCCAAAAAATAAAATTTTAAGACATGCGGGGTTCCTACCTGTCACTTATGCCTATGCCTACATGCTCTTGTCATCACTAAATCATCAAAATTGAAGACATCAAAAATCTCAGTGATTCATTTCCCGTAAACATTTGAGTCACACAGTCGACAATGTCTTCATTAGGTGCAAGGGGTAAAAGTGCAAATACTCTTTTCATCTATATACCAAAGTGACCCCCCCCCCCCATGGATTATCAAGTAATCAGGTAGATTGGTGATAACATAAAGAAAGGTTTGTGTTTTGTCCCCCTAGGGTCACTGGAGCCTGTACAAGGGACAGATTTTAGCAACAGGCTGTGATCATTTTTCCTGCTATCCTTTGTAGTTTCAACAGTCCTAAAGGGAATTTGACAACACAGTCCTAGAGAACAAGGGATAGGCACTGCTCCTAATAGGAATGATTTTATATTCAAGCAGTTTGGGTTTTAAAGGGGTACTCCGTCGCTTAGACATCTTATCCCCTATCCAAAGGATAGGGGATAAGATGCTTGATCGCGGGGGTCCCGCCACTGGGGACCCCTGTGATCTTGCACGCAGCACCCCAGTTAAAATCAGTCCCCGGAGCATGTTCGCTCCGGGTCTGATTACCGGCAACACGCCCCCTCCCTTAGGCTTGCATTGAGGGGCGGAGCGTGATGTCACACGGGGGTCGGGGGCGGCCCCGTGGTCGCCGGTAATCAGACCCAAAGCAAACATGCTCCGGGGACTGATTGTAACGGGGTGCTGTGTGCAAGATCACGGCGGTCCCCCCGCTATCAGGCATCTTATCCCCTATGCTTTGGATAGGGGATAAGATGTCTAAGCGCCGGAGTACCCCTTTAACACAGTGCTATTCATACATAGATCAGTCACCTGGATCCCAGTGGTGCTCTTATCCCCAGATTTGCAGCACACTTCAACAATGATGAAAAGGAGATACATGGGAGGCACTCACTGTTCTGTAATCCATGCTTATTAACTTTATTTTCAGTGTATAGACAATTAACAAACGGCAGACGATGGGCGCACAGCTACAGGTGTAGTTATAGCCGTTTCACATCACTCCAGATGCTTCGTCTGATTCCGGTAGTCAGAAGAATCGTACAGAGTGATGTGAAACGGCTGTAACTACACCTGTAGCTGTGCGTTCAGCATCTACTGTTTGTGAATTGTCTATGTACCGAAAATAAAGTTAATAAGCATGGAATAGTCTACAGAACAGTGAGTGCCTCCCATTTATCTCCTTTTCATAATTGTTAAAGGGAATGTGAACCCAGGAGCATAGGGGAACCCTAATGTAAGGGCAGGGGTTGAGTAAAGACCCCAGAGTTAGGACAATCATTTTAAAGGGGTTGTATTTTTTGCATGTAACCCCTTTAAGAATATGCTAGTCATTGGGGGCCTAGAATAGGACAGTGGGAGGTTAAAGGGGTATTCCACCCCTAGACATCTTATTCCCTATCCAAAAGATGTCAACAGCCATCATGCCTCCTCCCATAGATATGAATGGAAGGGACAAGGTGTGACATCATGAACATGGCTGCCGGAAGCCAGCGATTTGAACATAAATGGGGTCGGGTGCAGGACTGGAGATCGCCGGGGGTCCCAGCAGTTGGAACCCCCACGATCAGACTTTTTATCTCCTATCCTTTGGATAGGGGATAGGATGTCTAGGGACGGAGTACCCATTTAACTGTGGGCTGCAGGGGAGGAGAGGTTAGTGGGGGGTTGAAGGAAGAACTTCTCACACAGTGGGAGATCAAGTTGGAGCGTGGTTTTTTCATCCCTCCTTTTTCCTTTTGGGTGTGTTTGCATTTAGGGGTTTGGGTTGGTCTCCCCCATTTTCCTCTTCAGCAGATTAAAGGGTCCTTAGAGGTAATTTTTTACGTATTAAGAGAGATGAAACAAGGACTAAAGGACCAATTACTTTCCAGGTGTTTAATGGTTACAGTTGAAGTTGGCCTTCTTGTGGTGGCTTTGGGCCCCAGGAGTTGCTTGAGCCTTTGAAGTGCTTCGGAAACTAAGATGTTACATGGGTGCCCTTGGCTCAGGTATATGTGGCCATGGGTAAGAGGTTCTAAGTGCATGATGTTAACTGTTGGAGTGCTATGTCCGTGAGATACCTCAAGGGACTCTTCCTGTTATGTGGATGTGGAAAGTTTTATTTAAAGTGGACCAGTCATTTTTCTGTCATTTAAAGGGGTACTCCGGTAGAAAACTTTATGTTTTTTAATCAACTGGTGACAGAAAGTTAAACAAATTTGTAAATTACTTCTATTAAAAAATCTTAATCCTTCCAGTATTTATTAGCTGCTGAATACTACAGAGGAAATTATTTTCTTTTTGGAACACAGTGCTCTCTGCTGACATATCTGGCCATTTTAGAGACTGTCCAGAGCAGCATATGTTTTCTACAGGGATTTTCTCCTACTTTGGACAGTTCTTAAAATGGACAGAGGTGTCCGCAGAGAGCACTGTGGTCCTGATGTCAGCAGAGAGCTCTGTGTTCCAAAAAGAAACAAATTTCCTCTGTAGTATTCAGCAGCTAATAAGTACTAGAAGGATTAAGATTTTTATAGAAGTCATTTACAAATCTGTTTAACTTTCTGGCCCCAGTTGATAAAAAATAAATAAATGTTTTCCACCTTTAATAAAGTGACATGTGATGGGTGGGATTATATACTCACAAGGTGTGAATGTTTTACATTAAGGGGCGTGCATGTCTAATACACATCCCCTGACTGTATAATCCCACCCATCACCTGATAATTCCTCCCAATATTAAAACTAAATTCATATCCATCTGACTGATTCCCTCAATTGTCAGACAAACTATAAACCCACATATCTCAGAAATTTAAGGGCATTTAAAAAGCTAAAAATATGTTTGAATAAACAGGCCGAGGCTGCCCATTTTACCACATATGGTATGTTCCAGATGCACCTATGATCTCTCAATGGACACCTCCTGGGTGCCAGTTTCAGTCTACTCCCAGGCTCCAGTGGTATGTAATAAATATTTTATTATCCCCCTTTTTTCATTTCCACCCCTAGTTGGAGGACAACCCCCCCCCCCCAGGGTGGTTCAGTTGTCCCCTGCATCCGTACCATCTCCTGCTGCCATAACAATAGAGAAACTGTTATCCCACCTGTCTACTATGACTGTTTTCACTAACTGGGCTTCTCCTTCCAAGGTTTCTACTACTGTGATATGACAGTCCCATTAGGATGTGCCATATCTTGTAATTATTTTGAAATATTCAGCTCATTCCTCGAATAGGTTGTCTCAGACTGCATTCACATCACGTTTGCAGCCTACGGCTGCCGGATCCTACTAGGGGATGGGAAAAACGGCACTCCTGTACCCCAGCCGGACCGGCACTGAAACCCATTCACTTCAAACAGGGACTCCGGTTGGCTCATTTTTGCCCCATATCCAGTTTTGTAACCAGACCTAAAACCATAGTATACAGTTATACGGTTTTTGGTCTGGTCAAAAAAATGGAAACGGGGCAAAAATTAGGCGACCAGAGTCACTGTTTGACTTGGATCGGCTCATTAAAGTGAATGGGTTTTGATCAATTTTGCTGAAATGGTTTTTGGGGGGCATGTCCCATTTAGGAAGCCCCTATGGTGCCACAACAGCAAAAAACAAACAAAAAAACAAACACATGGCATACTATTTTGGAAACTACACCCCTCAAGGAATGTAACAAGGGGTACAGTGAGCCTTAACACCCCACAGGTGTTTGATGACTTTTTGTTAAAGTCGGATGTGTAAATGGAAATTTTCTTTTTTTCACAAAAATGCTGTTTTTCCCCATATTTTACATTTTTACTAGGGGTAATAGGAGAAAATTACCCCCAAAATTTGAAAAATACCTCATATGTGGATGTAAAGTGCTGTGCGGGTGAACTACAATGCTCAGAAGAGGAGGAGCGCTATTGAACTTTTGGAGAGAGAATTTCTTGGGAATGGAAGTCGGGGGCCATGTGCGTTTACAAAGCCCCCCGTGGTGCCAGTACAGTGGACCTCCCCACATGGAAACTACACCCCTCATGGAACGTCATGAGGGGTGCAGTGAGCATTTACACCCCACTGGCGTCTGACAGATCTTTGGAACAGTAGGCTGTGCAAATGAAAAATTAAATTTTTTATTTTCACAGACCACAGTTCCAAAAATTTGTCAGACACCTGTGGGGCATAAATGCTCACTGTACCCCTTATTACATTACGTGAGGGGCGTAGTTTCCAAAATGGGGTCACATGTGGGGGGGGGGTCCGTTGTTCTGGCACCATGGGGGCTTTGTAAACACACGTCGCCTTCAATTAGAGGAAAATTTTCTCTTCAAAAGCCCAATAGCGCTTCTTCTCTTCTGACATTTGGGGTATTCCACATATGGGGTATGCTCTTACTCAGAAGAAATGGGATTACACATTTTGGGGGGCTTTTTTTCCTATTTTCCATTGTGAAAATGAAAAATTTAGGGTAACACCAACATTTTAGTGAAAAAATGTTTTCTTCATTTTCCCATCCAACTTTAACGAAAATTCGTCAAACACCTGTGGGGTGTTTGTACCCCTTGTTACGTTCCGTGAGGGGTGTAGTTTCCAAAATGGGGTCACATGTGTGTATTTATTTTTTTGCATTTATTTCAGAACCGCTGTAAAATCAGCCACCCCTGTGCAAATCACCAATTTAGACCTTGTCGAAAATGAAAAGTATGGAGCAACACCAGCCTGTTAGTGTAAAAAAAAAAAAAAAAATTACAATAACATGCTGGTGTAGACACCAACTTTACTTTTTTATAAGGGGTAAAAGGAAAAAAAGCCCCCAAAAATTTGTTAGGCAATTTCTCCCGAGTATGAAAATACCCCATATGTGGTATGTTGCTTTAAATACGACAGGGCTCCAAAGTGAGAGAGCACCATGAACATTTGAGGCCTAAATTAGGGATTTGCATAGGCACGGACCAGGATGCAAGAATTACACTTGCCTCCGATACCAAAATTACCCTACGACAGTGTTTCTTAAACAGGGTGCCTCCAGCTGTTGCAAAACTCCCAGAATGCATGACTGTCCGGCAATGCTGGGAGTTGTTGTTTTGAAACAGCTGGAGGCTCCGTTTTGGAACGGCCATTACAGACTTTTTCAGTTTTTCATTTTCATTGGGGGGGGACTGTGTAGGGGTATATGTATGTATGTATGTAGTGTTTTACTTTTTATTTTGTATTATAGTGTAGTGTTTTTAGGGTACATTCACAGGGTGGGGGTTTACAGCAAGTTTCCCGCTGGGAGTTTGAGCTGCAGCAAAAAATTACCATTCACATGGGGAGGCATACTACTAAAACTCCCAGCATGCCCTCTGGCTGCCTGTGCATGCTGTGGGTTTGTAGTTATGCAACACCTTGAGGTGTTTTCATATAAAAAATGTGCCTCCAGCTGTTGCATAACTACAACCCGCAGCGTGCACAGACTACCAAAGGGCATGCTGGGAGTTGTAGCTGTGCCTTCTGCTGTTCCACAACAACAACTCCCAGCATGCCCTTTTGTGCATGCTGGGATTTGTTGCTAAGCAATAGCAGGAGGTCAGCCTTACCTCCTGCTGTGTGATCATCCTCCTGCCTGCCACCGCCATCACTGTATCTCCTCCTGGGGCCCTGATCCCGCCGCCGATGGCATGGATCGGGCGTCCCCCACTCAGGTACGCACTCCGTGGCACCTGCTCTCCCCCTCCGGAATAGGGGCGGAGCGGGTGCCATTAAGGTACAAGTAGGCCCTGCATCCCGAGTCCTTAAGGACACAGGGCATGCAGGTACCCCCATGGGAATTTTGGTCCCCGTCACTCGCTGGGCGGGGACTGGACCGGGATGCCTGCTGAAATCATTCAGCAAGTATCCCGGTCCAGTCCCCGCCCGGCGAGTGACGGGGACCAAAATTCTCATGGGCGTACCTGCACGCCCTGTGTCCTTAAGGACTCCGGATGCATGGCCTACCTGTACGCCCTGTGTCCCAAAGTGAGTAAAGGGGTACTCCGCTGGAGCAGGCATGTTTAATTTTACCATAAGTTAAAAGTTAATAAAGCTGTGACCATTTAAAACCCACAAATTAGTGTCAAGTGTGTTCATTTAAATGGGTTTTGGAAGGCGACAGGCCACGGCAAGTTGTCCTTTTTTTTTTTTTTTTTCTATTGACTGGTGCCAGAAAGTTAAACAGACTTGTAAATTACTTCTATTTAAAAATCTTAATCCTTCCAGCTGTTGTATACTACAGAGTAAATTATTTTATTTTGAATTTCTTTTCTGTCACGACCAAAGGGCTCTCTGCTGACATCTCTGTCAATTTTAGGGACTGTCCAGAGCAGCATATTTTTTCCTATTAGAATTTTCTCCTGCTCTGGACAGTTCATGACATGGACAGAGGTGTCAGCAGAGAGCACTGTGGTCAGACAGAAAAGAAATTCAAAAAGAAAAGAACTTCCTGTGAGCATAGAGCAGCTGATAAGTACAGGCAAGATTAAGATTTTTTATAGAAGTTATTTACAAATCAGAAAAAAAAAATGTGTGTGCAGCTCACAACCAGGTATTCGAGGTCAATGTGGTTAAAAGATCGATCCCCACCGATCCAAAATGGGTATGAGACTGAAATAAAGATCAACCACACCTCAAGAATGCCACCCTGCTGGGTACATAATGAATGATTGTAGGAGACAGATAGTTTTGAAAAAAATGCAGGTATTTATTAAAACAACTATTGAAATAAAATGGATTAAAAAAAAGACCAATGAATAAAAAATATCAGAGCAATACATCAGTAATAACTTATACTGTCATTGGGCCCTAAGGACAGAATTAGATTAATATTTATGGAGCAACTACCGATTCTAAAAATACAGTATCTGCAGATTTTATGGCAGTAAATGTCAATGGTCTGGAATGGACTGTTAGTCCGGCACTTGAGATGGTATAAGGAAAGTCACTTTTTAAACTAATGTGAATTGTGCTGACCAAAGTCTATAAACAGATAGATGGTTTGATCTCACCATAGCAGCTGGTCCTGCACTGCGAGGGGCGGATGGGTGTAAGTCCTGCAATAGCTGCGTTGTTCCCGGCGTGCAAGCCTATACGGGTGAAGAGCTCAGAACCCAGCCGCAAAAAATACAGCGAGGGTCCGATACCTGCACGGGTGTTTGCCGACACCGCGGACCACTCACAGAAGAGCCTCCTGCCGGAGCCCTTCACCCGTATAGGCTTGCACGCTAGGAACAACGCAGCTATTGCAGGACTTACACCCATCGGCCCATCGCAGTGCAGGACCAGCTGCTACGGTGAGATCAAACCATCTATCTGTTTTTAGACTGTGGGCAGCACAATTCATCGCACTTATACCATCTCAAGTGCCGGACTAACAGTCCATTCCGGACAATTGACATTTACTGCCATAAAATCTGCAGATATCTTTGGAATCGGTAGTTGCTCCATAAATATTACTCTAATTCTGTCATTAGGGCCCAATGACAGTATAAGTTATTATTGATGTATTGCTCTGATATTATTTTATTAATGGGTGTTTTTTTTTTTATCCATTTTATTTCAATTGTTGTTTTAATAAATACCTGAATTTTTTTCAAAACTATCTGTCTCAGACAAACATTCATTGTGTACCCAGCAGGATGGCATTCTTTAGGTGTGGTTGATCTTTATTTCAGTCTCATTTTCAAATCTGTTTAACTTTCTGGCATCAGTTGATTTAAAAAAATGTTTTTTTCCAGGGGAGTACCCCTTTAAGTTCAATGATGTATACATAGGTTGTCATGTTTTTGAGAAGAGTTGTTGTTGGGTAGCATAGCGCAGTGGCATAGCTTAGCTTCACCTGAGTCATTGCAGATTGACCTTATAAAATTACGTTTTTACTGCGTTTTACAATGACAGATCTCAGTAAAATACCCAATTGACTGTTCACTTGCTGCCTAATTTTTCCCAGCCCTTTTTGTGGAAACAATATAAACAAGACACTTTGTCTATTCCTTTTTAATATTTCATTCACATAAAACAGAATGACTGCTGTGTGCCAGTATAGATATCAAAATGAATCTCCACTCCCTGGCTTGAAAATAGGCCATTACTATTCTCTGCGTGCTAAATCCTTTATAAAACTTTTATTAGTTAAACATTGTTATTTGATGTTCTGGAAATGTAACTTAAATGGTTTTGCAATACACAATTTTAGCAGAATGAAAGTGACATTTCTGAAATCTTAGTTATGGCTGATTGTGTCCTATATCTCAAATCAATATTTGTGGATATACTTAGCATTCAATAATGTATGCTTTTTTGACATTGTGCAATGATGACCTCTGCTGATACCCAGCACTCACCAGTAATGAACAGTGAAGATTTATTATGCTATAGTGTAGTACAAGGACACGTTTCGGCATGGGAGCCTTCCTCAGTGGTCTGCCACGGATCCAACTTGTTTTTCCAACACATCCCATAGATCAATGTTTCCCAAGCGAAGTCCTCAAGTACCCCCAACAAGTCATGATGCCTGATATACTGACCATAATCAAATCACAGATGAAAAAAAATTAATACTGAAAACATGACCTATTAGAGGTACTTGAGGACTGTGATTGGGAATCACAACATAAGATGATCGATCGGATTGAGATCTGGGGAATTTGAAGGCTAAGTCAACAACTTCAGTTCTGGGGCTCTATCCTACTAAAAGAGGCTACTGCCATGAGGGAATACTGCTGTCATGCAAGGGGGAACTTGGTCTGTACAATGATTAAGGAGGTGATACAGTACCTGCTAGAGCAACATTCATACAGTATGAATGCCAGGACCCAATGTTTACAAGCAAGAACATTTCCCAGAGCACCACACTGCTTCTTCCAACTTGTTTTAGGCCATGGGCACCCATGACCCTATTGTCAGTTCACTTGTTGTCCTTTATTGGACCACTTTTGGTAGATGCTACTTCTTGCACACCAGACACACCTACAAGCTATTTTATGGATGTTCTATACCAGTCATCGCAATCAAAATTAACCAAGCCACTCAGATCCTTACACTTGCCCATTGTTCCTGACAGCTTCTGCATGATATATCTCATCCCTTGACAGGAGCCAATGTCACCAGATAGTGTTATTAAGTTTACTTGTGAGTGATGAAAGTTACAGCTGATTAGTGTGTATGCTTGTATATAAAGATTAAATACATGAGTGGGCTGCAAATAGAGATAGATAGATAGATAGATAGATACAGTGGGGCAAAAAAGTATTTAGTCAGCCACCAATTGTGCAAGTTCTCCCACTTTAAAATATGAGAGAAGCCTGTAATTTTCATCATAGGTACACTTCAACTATGAGAGACAGAATGGGGGGAAAGAATACAGGACATCACATTGTAGGGTTTCTAATGAATTAATTGGCAAATTCCTTGGTAAAATAAGTATTTGGTCACCTACAAACAAGCAAGATTTCTGTCTTTCACAGACCTGAAATTTCTTCTTTAAGAGTCTCCTCTGTCCTCCACTTGTTAACTGTATTAATGGCCCCTGTTTGAACTTGTTATCAGTATAAAAGACACCTGTCTACAACCTCAAACAGTCACACTCCAAACTCCACTATGGCCAAGACCAAAGAGCTGTCGAAGGACACCAGAAACAAAATTGCAGACCTGCACCAGGCTGGGAAGACTGGATGTCATATGGTCAGATGAAACCAAAGTAGAACTTTTTGGTAAAAACTAAATTTGTCGTGTTTGTAGGAGAAAGAATGCTGAGTTGCATCCAAAGAACACCACATCTGTGAAGCATGGGGTGGAAACATCATGCTCTGGGGCTGTTTTTTAGCAAAGGGACCAGGACGACTGATCCATGTAAAGGAAAGAATAATTGGGGGCATGTATCGTCAGATTTTGAGTAAAAATCTCCTATCAGCAAGAGCATTGAAGATGAAATGTGGCTGGGTCTTTCAGCATAACAATGATCCCAAACACACCCCCCGGGCAACGAAGGAGTGGCTTCGTAAGAAGCATTTCAAGGTCCTGGAGTGGCCTAGCCAGTCTCCAGATCTCAACCCCATAGAAAACCTTTGGAGGGAGTTGAAAATCTGTGTTGCCCAGCGACAGCCCCAAAACATCACTGCTCTAGAGGAGATCTGCATAGAGGAATGGACCAAAATACCAGCAACAGTGTGTGAAAACCTTGTTAAGACTTACAGAAAACATTTGACCTCTGTCATTGCCAACAAAGGTTATATAACAAAGTATTGAACTTTTGTTATTGACCAAATATTTATATTTATTTTCCACCATAATTTTCAAATAAATTCTTTAAAAATCAACATGATTTTATGGATCATTTTTTTCTCATTATGTCTGTCACAGTTGAGGTATACCTATGATGAAAATTATAGGCCTCTCTCATCTTTTTAAGTGGGAGAACTTACACAATTGGTGGCTGACTAAATACTTTTAAGCCCCACTGTAAAAGTTATAAGTTAGGTAGGTAGATACTGTAGATACATAGAGAGAGAGAGAGAGAGAGAAGAGACCGACAGAGAGAAAAGAGAGACTGAGAGAAAAGAGAGATACAAAGAGAGAGAGAGGGGGGTGTGGCGAGGCCCTGTGGAATATGGCGGCTTAGTGGAGTAGCTCTCGCACCACAAGGCCCTCTGCCCGCTCTTAAATGCCCTGACTGCCGGCTAATCTATGGGGAAGACATCCCGCAAGCCTCCTAGGAGACCCCCTGCTGCCAAGAACCCTCCTCCGCCCTGCGACATACAGAAGTACCTTTGCCCGTCTCCTGCTCCCGGTGCAGCCGACCTGCGTGTAACTTCTGGTCCCGCCTCTGACCTGCACTCCCGCTCCAGGACTCCTTCCTCTAGCAGGACGTGCTCTGCTGTGCCGCTGCTCCCTCTCGCTCCGGTGCTGCGGGGAACGGCTTGCGCCGACGACTCCGGCCTGACCTGTTCTCCAGCACTGCATCCGCCGGCTCAGTCGGAAGGCCTGGCGGGTGCACTGAATACTCCAGAGCCAGCGTTGCTGCCAACACCTCCTCCCCTGCAGGTACGGTAGGCGGACCTCCTGCCACCCCAGGCACCTGAACAAGTGGCGGACAGCCCTAGGAGGGCGACTACCACCTCTCACCAACAGCCTCCTTCCCCACTGAACCCTCAGCATAAGGAGGTCTCAGGTGGGCAGCTCCTCACTTGGGCGGCCATTGTGAGGGATTCCCCCTCCCCTCAGCCCATTGCATTAAGCCTGCCAGTGCTCCTTACTACTCAGGCCCTCCTGGCCTCTGTAGACCCCCTGACTACTGGGTCGGCCTGGGCCTCCTCAGTCAACTCCTCTACTCCTACCTCATCTACCCCCCCCCCCCTTGAGTAGTCCTGGACATTCCACCTTCCAGCCACTTACATCTTATGTCCTGTGCTCCCAAGCACCTACAGGATATGTCCTCTGTCGGACCACCTCCAGGGACTTCTGGCCCTGCACCTTTGAGGGATCCGTTCTCACCAACAGCAGCCTCTGCAACCCTTGCTCCAGTGGGTGGGGGTCCTCCTGGGACACTCTGTCTGAGGCGGATCTGGATTGTTCCGGGATTCCCGCTCCTACGCCTACTCCCATGGATCTGTGTCATCTTCTTTCGCAAATTCCTACTAAAGAAAATTTTCGCTCTTTGATCTCTGAGGTTAAGGATGCATGCCAGGCTGAAATCTCCTCTCTCCGCAAGGACTTGCAACATGTCTCGAATAGAGTTGAGAACCTAGAGGAGACCCATGATTCCACCAGGGCCTATGTTGCTCAGCTTCACTCTAAAATAGCCTCACAGTCAAAGTTTCTCTGCGATTTACATAACCATGTGGAGGACTTGGACAACAGGGGGTGCTGTAACAATATCCGAGTGCGGGATCTCCCCGAAGCCACCAGGGAAGAAGATTTCCATGCTACTCTGGAAGCAATCTTCAACCTCATCCTAGGCAAGCCTCCGTCCCATAAAATCAAATTGGACAGAGCACACCGGGCCCTCAGATCTAAGCCCTCTAATGGCCTGCCCAGAGATGTAATTTGCTGTGTGAATGACTTTCAACTTAAGGAAGCTATTATGGCTAAGGCCCGCTCCCTGCGGAACTTTGATTTTGATGGTGCTCCTATCCAGCTTGATCAAGAACTTTCCTGGGTCACCCTTCGGAAACGACACCTTCTTCATCCCCTTCTGGCTGTTCTCTGTACTCATCAAATTCCCTATCGCTGGAGTCTCCCTTTTGCCTTGCAAGCCCGCAGAGATGGACGCTCTGCTGTCTTACGCTCACACTCTGATATTCCGTCATTCTGCTCAGCATTGGACATCCCTCCTCATCCCCCCGCCCCCACCTCTCCCTCCTTTGTGGCAACCGGTCCGCAATCAGCGGGAGTAAGAAGGTTATCGGGTATATGGGACCCCCCTCCCCCTGCACCACTTGAGAAGGGACTTAGTTGTCTGATGGTGCACTCTTTTTGTCTCTGGGACTCAGCTATTTTCTGCCTTTTCCCTTGGATAAATGATTTGTTCTTGTTTATATTTTTATGCTAGTTTTACTATCCTCATTTGTTATGTTGTTGCTGCTAATGCAACCTATGTCATAGCAGGTGGTCATTTGTACTTGCTACATTTGGCATGGCCTCAGGGGTGGAGTTTCTCCTAGATGATGTTCTCTCATCTCCCCACCTAGGCCTTTCCAAATGGAAAAGTAATTTGGAGGTGCTTCGGTACCTCATTTCTGCTGCTGGTATGTGCCTCTTCTTTGACCCTGTGGTCAATGGTTTATTCCATGATTTGTTGGTTTCTGTTTTTCTTGTTCTGTCTATGTTTTTGGGTTTGTCTTGACTCCCCTGTCCTCCCTGTGTTACCCCTCCCCCCTCTTTCCCCTTTTTCCCTTTAGGCTTCCAGCGGTGGCTGTCTCTCCCCTTGATTCCTTCCTTTCTCGAGGGTGTTCATGGCTGCTGGAGTTCATCCCTTGTTCGTGGGTGAGTGCATACTCTCTTTTTGCTTCTTCTTTCCTAGAACATGGCTAAATGTGTTTTCCTGAATGGTAAAGGTCTCACCTCCCCCTTTAAAAGGCGTCTTCTGCAACGGAAGTTGGTTAAGCAGAAGACTGACGTCGTTTTCCTTCAGGAAACACACTTTGACCATTCCGGTTCTTTTCAATTTCTGAATCACCTCTACCCGCTTGCTTTCTCCCCCTCTTCAGGTAAGAAGTGGGCTGGGGTAGCAAATCTGATATCCCGATCTTGTCCCCTTCAGGTCTCCTCTTCCTTTATCGATCCCCAGGGTCGATACATCATAGTAGAGGCCTCCCTTGGTGATAAACCCATGCTTCTCTGTAATCTCTATGCACCCAATACCTCCCAAATCCTGTTTTTGCGCCGGGTCCTTGCTCGATTACATAAATTTCCTCCATTGGCTTGGCTCGTGGGCGGTGGTTTTAACCTAAATTTTTCCCCCGTCTACGGACCGCCACTCACCTCTTAAAAGCCCGACCCACTCCCCTACCCAACTGCGTCTCCCTTCTTTGTTCCATCGTTTGATCTGTTACTCCTCCTTGTATGACCTGTGGGGGATTAATCATCCCACGGATAGGTTTTTCTCATTTTATTCCCACCCGCACAAGTTACATACCCGTATTGACTATTTCTTTGACAATCTCTCTATGGTATGCATGCATTCCTCTGCCTTGCTTGGCCCTATTTCCTGGTCTGATCACAGTCGGGGTCTTCTGTCTTTTTCTCCTTTCTCCTCATCTCCTAGGCGCTGCCACTGACAGCTTAATGATTCTTTACTCAAATCTTTGCCCTCCCGGGAATCGATTCAGGCATGCATTGCCAAATATTTTACTTTGAGTCAAGGCTCAGTCTCCTCCCAGGCTGTTCTTTTGGAGGTCCATAAATTGGTGATCTGAGGGCATTGTCTTGCTTTGGGCTCCCGTCTAAAGTGTGATGCCTTGGCTCGTTCCCGGGAGCTGCGCACTCAAATCTGCAACCTTGAATCTGCTTTACTTTCTGCCCCTTCTCTTTTGGCGCTGAGGCATCGCAGGCATCGTAAATCGCAGGTCGCGGCATGCGCCCAATTAAGATAACTTGAGCTCCGAGCAGTGGAACGACAGCTTCTCTTTGCAAAGCAGCAATTCTATGAGAAGGGTAACAAAGCCCACTCGATGTTGGCAAGACACCTACGGGATCGTGCTGTGGCCCAAACGCCCCCGGCTTTGAAGGATCCCTCTGGTCCTCTTCATTATGATCCAGATGCCGTCTCTCGACTTTTCTGGGACTACTATTCTAAGCTATACTCTCGCCCTTGCCAACTGCCTTCTGACCCTGGGGAACATAATGCTCTTTTGGACTCTTTTCTCTAGGAGTGCCATTTGCCGTCTCTCTCAGCGTCTGACCGGGCCTCATTGGATGCCCTGATCGTGCCTGACGAGGTGAACTAGATTCTTAAATCATTACCTTCGTGTCGTTCCCCTGGTCCAGACAGTTTCACCTATAGTGGGGATCAAAAGTTTGGGCACCCCAGGTAAAAATTTGGATTAATGTGCATAAAGAAGCCAAGGAAAGATGGAAAAATCTCCAAAAGGCATCAAATTACAGATTAGACATTCCTATAATATGTCAAGAAAAGTTAGATTTTATTTCCATCATTTACACTTTCAAAATAACAGAAAACAAAAAAATGGCATCTGCAAATGTTTGGGCACCCTGCAGAATTTATAGCATGCACTCCCCCCTTTGCAAAGCTGAGACCTGCCAGTGTCATGGATTGTTCTCAATCATCATCTGGGAAGACCAGGTTATGTCAATCTCAAAGGTTTTAAATGCCCAGACTAATCTGACCTTGCCCCAACAATCAGCACACTAAGCAGTTGCCAAGAAATCTGAAACTGAAAATAGTTGACGTTCACAAAGCTGGAGAAGGCTAAGCAAAACGTTTTCAGATGTCCATATCCTCTGTTCGTAATGTAATTAAGAAATGGCAGTCATCAGAAACAGTGGAAGTTATAGAAAGATCTGGAAGACCAAGAAAAACATCAGACAGAACAGCTCGCAGGATTGTGAGAAAAACAATTCAAAAGTTTGACTGCACAATCCCTCCAGAAAGATCTCGCAGACACTGGAGTTGTGGTACACTATTCCACTATAAAGAGATACTTGTACAAATATGGTCTTCATGGAAGAGTCATCAGAAGAAAACCTCTTCTACGTCCTCACCACAAAAATCAGCGTTTGAACTTTGCAAATGAACATATAGACAAGCCTGATGCATTTTGGAAACAAGTTCTGTGGACCGATGAAGTTAAAATTGAACTTTTTGGCCGGAATGAGCAAAGGTACGTTTGGAGAAGAAGGGGAACAGAATTTAATGAAAAGAACCTCTATCCAACTGTTAAGCATGGGGGTGGATCAATCATGCTTTGGGGTTGTATTGCAGCCAGTGGTACAGGGAACATCTCACGAGTAGAAGGAAAAATTGATTCAATAAAATTTCAGCAAATTTGGGATGCTAACTTGATGCCATCTGGGAAAAAGCTGAAGTTAAAGAGAGGATGGCTTCTACAAATGGATAATGATCCTAAACACACCTCGAAATCCACTGGAGATTACATCAAGAGGTGTAAACTGAAGGTTTTGCCATGGCCTTCACAATCTCCTGACCTCAACATAATTGAAAATCTATGGATAGACCTTAAAAGAGCAGTACGTCACAGACAGCCCAGAAATCTCAAAAAACTGGAAGACTTTTGTAAGGAAGAATGGGCAAAGATACCTCAAACAAGAATTGAAAGACTCTTGGCAGGCTACAAAAAGCATTTACAAGCTGTGATACTTGCCAAAGGGGGCAGTACAAGATATTAACTCTGCAGGGTGCCCAAACTTTTGCAGATGCCATTTTTTTTTGTTATCTGTTATTTTGAAAGTATAAATGACGGAAATAAAATCTAACTTTTGTTGACATATTACAAGAATGTCTAATCTGTAATTTGATGCCTTTTGGAGATTTTTACATCTTTCCTTGGCTTCTTTATGCACATTAAGACAAATTTTTACCTTGGGTGCCAAAACTTTTGATCCCCACTGTATCTATATTATAAGACTTTTTCTACTCTTCTCCTTCCTCATCTTGTCTCTCTTTGTAACTCTTTCTTGGGGGGAGAAGGGATCCCGCAGTCCTTTTTGCACTCTTTGCTTACCCTCCTCCCTAAACCGGGCAAGGACCAGCATGACTGCTCCAGCTATAGGACTATAGCCCTGCTCAGTACTGACCTAAAATTATTCTTGTCTTCTAATTTTGGCTAACCCCCTTGGTTGTTTCCTCCCCTCCCTCATCCATAAAGACCAGGTGGGATTCATTCCTTGCCGTCAGGGGGGGGACAACACAATGCGGGTGATTGGCCTGATAGGTCTGGTTAATCGGCCATCTGAGCAGGCTGTTGTCCTTAGTTTGGATACTGAAAAGTCCTTTGATAGGCTGAGTTGGCCCATTATTTTTGCCACCTTAAAGAAATTTTGGATTACAGGTAACTTTCTAACTGCACTGCGGGTTCTCTACTCCTCCCCCATTGCTACTCTCAAGCTTCCTCATGCCTCTTCCTCTCCCTTCCCTTTGTATAATGGCAAACGACACTGATGCCCGCTGTCGCCCCTCATTTTTGCCTTATGTATTGAACCTCTTGCTGCCATGATCCGGGGGGACGCGGACATTTCTGGAATTGATCTCCACGATAGAGAGTTTAAGATTTGCCTCTTTGCTGATAATGTCCTTCTTACTCTTACCAAATCTTTGATTTCTCTTCCTAACCTCTATAGGGTTCTGCGGTCTTATGGGGATGTTTCAAGCTATAAAGTTAATCTTTCCAAAACTGAGGTCCTCCCTTTGAATCTACCTCCCTCCCTTTCCACTCAGTTACGAGCAACCTATTCTTTTTGCTGGTCTCCCTCTGCTATTGGCTATCTTGGTGTTCACCTCACCTCTAATTACTCCTCTCTCTATACTACTAACTACTGTCCTCTTTTTTGGCATCTTCGATCCCTCTTGGAAAAGTGGCGTTCCCAATATATCTCTGTTTTTCGGACTTATAGCGGCGGTCAAAATGACGATCCTCCCAAAATTGCTTTACTTTTTTGAAACATTGCATCAGAGTACCGTTGTCTGCCCTACGAGCATTTCAATATGCCATTTTCCGGTTTATTTGGGATGGTAAGAGACATCGTCTCAAGATGTCAGTCATGATGGCTGGCCGGTCTATGGGGGGTTTGTCGTCCCGGATGTCACTAGGTACTACTGGGCTGCTCATCTACTCCACCTGGCTGCCTGGACCACTTACCATGCTTATAGTCACTGGATGAAGTTAGAGAAACTCTGGTTGGACCCGAATACATTCCTCTGGAAAGCTACCTCCCCTGCTGTCCCTCAGGGCCCCTTGCTGGGACCTATGTCTTTTTCTTGCTATGTGTGGGGGTATTGCGCCAAGAAATTTTGACTCCTTTCCTCTGTCTCTTCCCCACAATCCTTTCTTTATCATCCTGCTTTCTCCCCGGGCTTGATTTCATGCATGGTTAAGGAATGGAGGGGTAAAGGGCTTTTCTGTTGGGCTGATGTTGTAGACCCTCTTTCCCCGCACACTACTGCCCTTTGAGAACTTTGTCTCCTGCACTGGTCTTCCCTCCTCTGAATGACTCAATTATCTCCAGCTAAGGCTCTTTATGTTGTCCACCCTGGGTACTCATGTGGTCTCCTTGCCTATGGCTTTTGAGAGGTTATGCCGTTTTGGCCTGCAGACTAAGAGCCTTCTCTCGGACATTTATTCTATTATTAATGCTCAACTGAATGGGAGTCCCCCATCCCATCGCTATATGAGTCGTTGGGAGGAGGTCTTGAACACCACTATCACACTTCCCCAATGGCAGATTATTTGGCAACGGGCCTTCAAGGCCTCCATTTGCACTGCCTACAAAGAAACACAATTTAAAATGCTAATGGTGTGGTACCATACCCCTGAGTTGCTAAATAAATTAAACCCGAACATTCCCCCTCAGTGTTGGCGTTGTGGTGTGGGGCTGGGTACAGAGAGAGAGAGAGAAAGAGAGGGAGAGACTGAGAGATAGATAGAGGAAGAGAGAGAGAGGGGATAGAGAGATATGAGAAAGAGAGATAGGACTAGAGAGATATGAGAAAGAGAGAAAGATAGGGGATAGAGAGATATGAGAGAGAGAGAGAGAGAGAGAGAGAGAGAGAGAGAGAGAGAGAGAGACACTAACAGAGTATCTTAACATAGATAGTAAAATGTAACTCTCTAGCACCTGGCTGTTTCCATGACTATTGTACTGTTATGCATCAATAGTTTCTGAGAAAACATCCTCTGTGCCCACACACATCATTAATGACTATACAATGAAATCTGCTTTACTTGATCTATCGCCTACACCTACACTGTCCTAGACTCAGGGAAACTGTGCAGAATGACAGGACAGGTCATACAATACATGGTATTGGACAAATTTAGAATGCCAAGATGTAGAGGTCAGGCACCTTTTAAAGACTGCACTCACAAGGCACCAATACTGTGTGAGCAGCAAAGGGCAGTGTCCATTGTATCATAAAGGATAAAGGCAGCACTAAATTACAGTACTCATTTCTGTAAAGTACCGTTATAAAAGCAATTTAACATTGTAACATAAGATACATTTTCTTAATATGCAGGATTACGTGGCCTACATAAGTATTATAGTCATTCATAAACCAGCAATACATAACAACAAAGAAATCAGAGGGGGAGCAGGTCATTAAATCGACACCACAGGCTCTATAGTTCGAATCAAAGTAAAATATGCAATATAAGTCTAAAAATAAATGAGCTTTAAAGTTAGAGAATATATTCTGGTTATAATGTGCTAAGAAAGCTTTTACACTTAAAGTTAAATTCCAATGACAACCCCCAAAACCTTTACAGCTAAAGCCAGGAACGTAGCTATAGAGGTAGCAGTCGCACTGGGGCCCTGGTATCTAAGGGGGCCCCAAAGCACACCTGCCCCATGAGAGATCAGTATTATAATTGGCATATGGGACCCTGTTTCAGATTTTGCATCGGGCCCTGAAGCTACAAGCTACGCCTCTGCCTAAAGCATACCTGCACTTCCAGGACTTTTTTTTTGCAGTAGAAGCTGACGTATGTAGATAAGGTGTTGTACTATATCTGCCCAAAACTTAGAAATGCCATATTTTTTTCCCCTTTGCAGGTTTGTTTTTAATTTTCAGTTGCCCCTAAACTAGTTCAATTAGACTAGCTGATGTGATGTCCCCCATACAATGCACTGACACACAGATACAGAAGAGGAGACCCTGTGAGCTGTGAATTCAATACTGGGCTGAGAGATAGCACTAACTACAGGTTGCTGGAGATTTTCTCTGTACTTCTCCAGCCACTCACCATCTTTCCATCTCTCTTGTACGAGTGGATTTCATTTCTAAAGACAGCAATGCATTTCTGAGTAGATCTGTTGAAAGATTTGCTTAAAAATGCGCCATGAGTAGCAATGCATTCCGCGTTGTTCTAGCGATGCACAGGGGATCTCTAGCCAGTCTGGAAATTCTGCAGTATGAACCTGTTCTTACACTTCAGATATAAAGGGACAAAGTGCCAGTTTACCCCTACCTACAGACAGAGCCGGTTTTAAGCATAACTAAAAGTGGGGCCCCAAATGCTAAAATATTGTAACAACAACACGGTCACATTCAGCCAATTCAGGTAGAGTGGCATGCTAGGAACGTTGCTATTGTCTTAAACAATAAGGGCCACACGCCACAAGAAATATGTCCCCGCTAAAAATAAACAAAATATTTACATGCATAGTTATCAAATAATAACACTACAGTGGTGTGGAATTCAGATCACCTAACGCCCAGGACATGTAGTTCTGAGCACTGGGCGGATGTATTTTTTCATGTTTAGCCCTGCTTCAGCCAAGCTGCAGAGCTAGACAGAAGGCCAGTGGCGGCTGCCAAACCTATTTAGTTTATGTTCACACAGTGGAATGTCCAAGTGGAATTCCGCAGGAATATTCTGGACGGACATTCAGCTGCAGCAGATTACTATTGATTTCAATGGAATTCTTCTGCACTGTTCACATGGTGGATTTCCACAACAAAAACATGTTTCTGCCACAGACATCCCGATTCCGGAGTCCACAAAAAGAACAGACATGTCTATTCTTTTTGTGGATTTAGCTTGGAAATGCATTGCCGTCTATTTCCGAGCAGTCCTAGCAGGTTATTGAAATGTGCAAAAAATCCGCATGTGTTTTCCAGGCGGCCATTCCGGACATTTTATGCTGTGTGAACATAGCCTTACAGCCACAGCAATCCCTGCGTGCCCCCTCCACAGAAGATAATTACTGGTCTAGAGGGTATGGAGTGATGTTAAATAGGTGTGGGGTTAATTTACTACATGTCCCGTTTCTTTAACCCCTTCCCTACCCAGGATGTACCGTACCGTACGTCCTGGGTCCTTTCCCTTTCTATAACGAGGGACCAAGGCGTGGTCATAGCTGGTCGGGCCCAGCTAATAACGCGCCCCACTGATCGCTGTGCCGCGTGCTATTAACCCTTTAGACGCGTTGTTCAAAATTGATCGCCGCATCTAATGTGAAATCGAAAAAGTGCTGGTTAGCTCAGTGGGCTGTTCGGGACCACTGCGGCGAAATTGCGGCATCCAGAACAGCTGGAGGACATGAGGAGAGTGCCTGAGATCCAGGCATGAGCAGTCAAGCAGCAGAAACACTGATCAATGCTATGCTATGGCATAGCATTGAACAGTATGACAGATCAACGTATTGCATGTTATAGTCCCCTATGGGACTTTCGGAGCATGTTGCTTAGGTGGGGGAAGGGGCTGAGGTGGTTGAGCATGCATAGCACCAGTGGGACTGGTGGTAGTCATGGTGAGGATTCTGAAAGGCATTATGGTGGATGTGGTTAGGGGGAATGAGGAGGTCATGATGAAACATCAGAAGCGCTAACTGAGAGGAGTGGTGGGATGATGAAGAGGAGTTTAAAGAGTATGATGTCAGCAGGGCTTCTGGTCCGAGTAGCTAAGGAGCAAGTGACAGTGACACTGGTCCTGGATCTGAAGGCTTGAGAAAAAAAACATTTGTATCATGGTTAAAACGTGGAGTTGTACTTACAGCCGGGGGCAATACATGCCCAAAAAACAGTTTTGGTCCACTCGTTGCTGCTATTTCCAGGCAGGCCTGGGCCGTCTGGCTGGGGAAAATTTTACAAATTTATAGTGGTATCTTATGCAATCACCCTGCGGCCAGCCAGGGCTGCTGGCCAAAATGAGTACCTAGTCATCATTAGTTTACTGAGACAGCAGTACCCTGCATGCCATGGTTGATAAATACATGTCCAAAAACAGTTTTGCTCCATTCATTGCTGCTACTTCCAACCAGGCCTGGGCCGTCTGGCTGGTGCGAAATTCAACAAATTTAGCAGTTTTCCAACCACCCTGCAGACAGCCAGGTCTACACATACACAACCCATTGATGTCAGCATCACTAGTCTAGGAACCATATAATTGAATTTTTATTTCCACATTAAATTCCTTTTGGAGCAGATGCTGACAGTAATGATGTAAGAAGGAGGGATGGAGGAGACTTCACATGTTCATGGCAGCAGAACGGATGTTCTCCTTGTGGAGGAGGAGTTGGATGAGAAGGTAGTGGGACCTGAGGAGGAGGATTTGGAGATGGACCTTGCTCAAGGAGACACTGATGAGGACATTGAGGAGCATGACCAACCTTGGCACTGTGGGATGGAAGTAGAACAAGCTGGGCCCTCAGAAAAGCTGGCAAGGATGGCTGGGTGTATGCTTTCCTGCTTACTCAATAACAAGCATATTGTGGGCTTCAAGGGAAGAATATAGTAATCGATAGCCACGCTCTTTGACCCTCTGTATAATTTTTCACACCTTCTGAGAAGGGGGCTAAATTGGATTTGTATAAGGAGAAGCTACGCAGTCAGCTTGCCACTGCTTTCCAGCAACAAACACCTGCTGAACCTGGGGCCAGTCTCCGCTCTCCAGAGTCATTGATCCACTACCTGTGCCAGCACTACCCCAGCAGGAGCATCAGCAGCAGTGATGGCGTCATGACATTTGAGCATATGATGGCAAAGTTTCTGCAGCCTGTATACTCCCCTGACATGAGTAATCAAAGGGATGTAAACCATTACCTTAAAAACCAGGTTGAGGCCTACCTCAGCAGTGCTCTTTCTCTGACAGGCACCATTAGCCCAGAACCTATGACTTCTGGCTCACCAGATTAGACCATTGGCCGTAATTTGCCCAGTTTGCCTTGAGTGTTCTGTCTTGTCCACCCTCTAGTGTAGCTTCAAAGAGAGTGTTTAGCTAGTGACATCAGTCCGCCATCTCATGCTGTACGCTAGTGACATCAGTCCGCCATCTTATGCTGTACAGTGATATCTGTTTGCAATCTCATGCTGTACTTCAGTGACATCAGTCCGCCATCTCATGCTATATGCAAGTGACATCTGTCTGCCATCTTAGGCTGGGTTCACACTACGTTTTCTCCCATACGGGAGCGCATACAGCAGGGGGAGCTAAAACCTCGTGCTCCCGTATGCCTTCGTATGCGCTCCCGTGTGTCATTCATTTCAATGAGCTGGCCGGAGTGAAACGTTCGGTCCGTTCGGCTCATTTTTGCGCCGTATGCGCTTTTCCCCCGGACCTAAAACTGTGGTCAACCACGGTTTGAGGTCCGGTCGTAAAAGCGCATACGGGGCAAAAATGAGCCGACCGGACCGAACGTTTCACTCTGGCCGGCTCATTGAAATGAATGACACACGGGAGCGCATACGAAGGCATACGGGAGCGCGAGGTTTTAGCTCCCCCTGCTGTATGCGCTCCCGTATGGGAGAAAACGTAGTGTGAACCCACCCTTATGCTGTACCTAGTGACATCAGTCCACCAACTCATGCTGTACGCCATCTCATACTGTACCTAGTGACATCTAACCGCCATCTCATGCTGAACGCTAGTGACATCAGTCCACCATCTCATCTGTCCGCCATCTCATACTGTTACGCCGAGCGCTCCGGGTCCCCGCTCCTCCCCGGAGTGCTCGCAGCGTTTACCTGCTCGCAGCGCCCCGGTCAGACCCGCTGACCGGGAGTGCTGCGATAGTTTCCCTAGCAGGGATGCGATCTGCGATGCGGGACACGCCCCCTCGCGGTTCGCATCCCAGCCTGCTTACGGGACCCGTTCCCCATCTGTTCAGTCCCGGCGCGAGCGGCCCCGCTCCCTAGGGCGCGCGCCGGTTCTCTGCGATTTAAAGGGCCAGTGCACCGCTGATTGGCACCTGGCCCAAATTAGTGAATTCACCTGTGTCCATGTCTATAATACCTCACTTCCCCTTCCCAGCATCGCCGGATCTTGTTGCCATTGTGCCAGTGAAAGCGTTCCTTGTATGTCCCAAGCCAGTGTTCCAGACCTCCTGCCGTTGCCCCTGACTACGATCCTTGCTTCCTGCCCTGACCTTATGCTAAGTCTGACCTTGCTCTTGCCTAATCCCTTGTACCGCGCCTATCTCAGCAGTCAGTTGGGGTTGAGTCGCTATCGGGTGGAACGACCTGGGGGGTTACCTGCCGCAACAAGTCCATCCCACTTTGCGGCGGGCTCTGGTGAATACCAGTAACCCCTTAGACTCCGTTCCCCTGGTACGGCCCACGTCATCACCCCACTGACACAGAGGATCCACCACCAGTATCCTCCCAGTACCCGGATCCTGACACATACAGTACTGTACCTAGTGACATCTGTCCCCCATCTCATGCTGTATGCTAGTGACATCAGCCTGCCATCTCATGCTGTATGCTAGTGACATCTGTCCATCTCATGTTGTACACTAGTGGCATCTGCCCGCCATCTCATGCTGTACGCTAGTGACATCTGTCTGCCATCTCATGCTGTACGACAGTGACATCAGTCCCCCATCTTGTGCTGTTTGTTTTAAATATCGGTCTTCCATCTCATGCTGTACACTATTAACATCAGTCAGCCACCACCTGCTGTACGTGGGCTACTACTAGTAACACCAATCCACCATCATCCTACTTCCATTCAGGCCTACACATACACAAACCATCATCCCCAGAAAAGGGATAATTTTTTCAGCTTTTCCTACAAGAGCTATTTTTTTCTTCAGTCTTCACTATTTAAGAATGCCAATTCTGTTACTATTCCCAAAAAAAAGGGATCATTTTTGGCACGTCCGGATAAAGCAAAGGCATCTTTCCTTGCCTCGGTGTCCATATTTGCAATACGAAATACCTCCAATTTGGCAGAGATCATAAAGGCGCTAGAGATCAGGTTAAGATGCAACTTTTCTTTATTCTCACAATGCACCGCGTTTCGCGGGAATTCCGCTTCATCAGGAACCTCCGCGAAACGTGTTGCATTGTGGGAATAAAATAAAGTTGCATCTTATCCTGATCTCTAGGGCCTTTATGAACTCTGCAAAATTGCAGGAATTTCGTATTGCATCTGTGGTTATGTGAGGTGGAGCGGCTGCTGAGATTGGATTATACTACACGTTCTTCCATGGTTGTACTTGGATGGAGTACAACCATTTTTGGTAAGCGCATTCTTATACTGAGCGTTACCATATATACTCGAGTATCACACAAGGGAGCGCATCCTATTGTCTCTTTTTTCTCGGTGTCCATATTAACACTGCCAGGCATCTACCGACAACCAGGGATATTTTATGCTGCTTTATTTTGGAGTGAATATACCCAAAAAATGGGCAAGCTGCAATAGTTACCCTGGGTTACCACATGTCGCCATAACTGAGCCTTCAAAAACACTTTAAAACTACTTGAATGTAAAGAGCTGTTAGGCAGTATTTTAAATGTGTTTAGTGGCTTATTTCATTGTCAGTTCGAGTCTAACCGAGCCGAGCTCATGATTTTCGAAAAGTTTGGCATGACTGGCGAACTGAACTTTTGAAAAGTTCACTCAACCCTAATGACTATGGTCCCAGCTGCCTGTAAATGAGTTACAAGATCCTCCCGTGTAGTTCTGGGCTATTTCCTCACTGCTCTCATGATCATTATAACTCCACAAGGTGAAATCTTGCATGGAGCCCCATACTGAGTGAGATTTATAGTTATTTTGGGGGTAGTAATCAAGCCTCTGCCAGCACACAGGCTCATTGGATTTAGAGGTGGGTTCCCTTGCCCCCATGTTAAAATTTCTGCTAGTTCTGAACTAGCAGAGATTTAAACAGCAGTTTATTATAGTTTGCCAACATCAATTACCATATGTGATCGGGGAAGGTCAAGCCCCTTCTTGGTTATGCCACACCCATTTAGCTGTACAGAAAACTGCAAATAATTGCACAAAATCTGCAGCTAGGGCAAAAATTGTACAATTGGTTGCCGTTTTTGCCAGGAAGAAAAAAAAATGCTAATTATAACTATTCTTTTTTGTGTTTCTTCCATTTGTGAATAAATGCACAAACTGTTATAAACTTCTCACTAAGCTGCTTGGTGATGGTCGTGTAGCACATTCCAGCCTTGTGTAGGTCTACAATCTTGTCTCTGACATCGTTGGACAACTCTTTGGTCTTGGAAATGATGGAGAGTTTGGCATCTGATTGATTGCTTCTGTGGACAGGTGTCTTTTAGACAGGTAACAAGCTGACATAAGGAGTGCTCCTAAATGCAGCTTGTTACCTGTATACAGGACACATGAGAGTCAGAGATCTGGTTGATTTATCAAATACTTATGCAAACAAGTTTATTATTTATTTAAAATGTGTTTTTCCTTAATATTTTTTTTTGTTATTCTGTCTCTCAATGTGCAAATAAACCAACCATTAAAATTGTAGACTCAACTTTTTTGTTGTTGTTTTGTTTTTGTTGTTCCCCATTACCAAAGAATGGACTGGATAGCCTATGAACAATAAATGTTGGAGTATATGCAATATCCTCCTGAGGAGACACGAGGGAAGTGTCTAAAGGGAGACCCTGGATGGACTCCCTTTTGGATTATTATGTTGTCTTTAACTATATGGTTTAAATTTGGATTAAGGGTGGGTAGAGAGGGTGGAAGGGAACTAGGGAATAGTTTAGCGTTTGTAAATATTGTTAGAAATAAAGATTATGATTTAATATTGATTAATTGGCTGACCACCACGGAAATAAGAAGCTCGCTAATTATTAATGGTACTTAAACTAGTTTAGCTCAATGTCAAGGGATTGAATTCCCCTTATAAACGCTCGCTCCTGTACAAGGAATTCAAACTAAGTAAAGCAGAGGTATACTGCATACAGGAAACACAACTGAATGAAAAAGATTTGTTTCGAGTACAGTAGCGAGCATTTCCAGTAATAATTTCCTCCCCAGCAGTGGGGAAAAAAGGAGGGGTATCTATATTTTTTAGAGACACAGTAGCTGTTAAAATTCACCAACAAGAAATTGATGAGAAAGGAAGATATATTATACTGATTTGCACAATTAATAATATAGAATATACCTTGGTAGCCCTCTATAGTCCGAATAACAAGCAACATGGATTTATTAAGTTATTGTTAAAACAGGTACAGAAAATAAAAAGAGGGATGTTGGTTATAACAGGGGATTTTAACATGGCGGTTTGGCCGTCACTAGACACAACTACTGTAGTTAATACACTAGAACCTACTACACCGTACGCCAAAACCTTAGCTTCTTGTCAACTATTAGATCCTTGGCGCACACAGCACCCAGGTGAAAGGGACTATACGTTCCATTCACCAAGACATCGCATGTACTCTAGAATAGATTTTTTTTTGGTGGAAAAGAAAAGCATTCATAGAGTTAGAGAAACTACAGTAGGATTAATTTCTTGGTCAGATCACAGCCCCATCTCCCTCTCGCTAATAGAATATAATACATTACCATATGACTCAGTATGGCGCCTTAACACCCAGGTCCTTCAGCACCCAGAATATTTACCTGCAACGACGGAAGCAATTAAAGCATTCTTTACAAATAATGATAATGGGGAAGTAACAGACTATACATTATGGTGTGCCCATAAGGCTTCAATTAGAGGACATTTTATAAGCCAATCAGCTCATTATAAAAAAGAGTTAAATAAGAGGACTGTGGAAATCCAGCAGAAATTATTAACTTTGCACGCAGCGAATAAAAGAAAATATGATAAGGGGAAAGCTAACGAGATATCACTGCTTAAAGAAGAGTTACACTCCCTTCAGCAGTATAAATATGCGCTTGCGGCTAAGCGGTTAAAGTTGGATCGCTATTGGCAGGGGAATAGATCAGGAGCCTTTCTGGCACGTCATATTAGACAACAACAAGCAAAATCGCGAATCCCATTTATATATAATAAAAATAAAATAAAAATAGTGGATCCTAAGGGTATAGCTGCTGTATTTGCTGATTATTACAGTTCTCTTTATAACTTAAAAGATGATCCTAATGTGCATCAACCTAACTCCAATGAAATTAAATCTTTTTTAGATAAATTGCACCTGCCTAGAGTATCGCCTTCTCAGATGGAAAACTTGTCCAGGCCATTTACCGAACCCGAGATTGCCCAGGTAATTAGAAATTTAAAACTGAATAAATCCCCGGGCCCGGATGGGTTATCGAACGGATATTACAAATGTTGTGGCCCTGTGGTGTTGCCTTATATGAAAAGAATCTTTAACGTGGCAATGCAACAGGGTCACTTTCCGGAGGAGATGTTGAAATCCTCAATTGTTGCCATTCCTAAGCCTGGTATACCCTCCGAGGTTCCGGGGAATTTCAGGCCAATAGCGCTTCTGAATTCGGATTTAAAAATTTACGCTGCTATGTTGGCCAATAGGATAAGCCATATATTACCCTCCCTGGTCAAAAATGACCAGGTGGGGTTTGTTAAGGGTCGACAAGCCAGCGATGGCACTCGACGTATAATAAATATCTTGTCAGTGCTGGAGAAAAAAAGAACGCCTTCTCTGCTCCTTACATTGGACGTAGAGAAGGCGTTCGATAGAGTACATTGGGGTTATATGACGCAGGTGCTAAATAGAGTAGGGTTAGGGGGGGCTATTGGGACTGCAGTGAGGGCTTTGTATAGGGGACCATCGTCATCTGTGAATGTTTCGGGAATTAGGTCAGATGAATTTTATATTACAAATGTCACGAGACAAGGGTGTCCATTGTCCCCTATAATATTCGCACTGATGATGGAACCCCTAGCACAGAGAATCAGGGAATGTCCGGAAATAAAGGAAGTAGTGATAGGGATGACGGAATATAAACTGGGTTTGTTTGCAGACGATATTATCTTAAATTTAATTGAACAGATGAATTCATTTTCCAAGGTAACGGAAATTTTGACGGAGTTTGGGAAAATTAGTTACTATAAGATTAACGCAGACAAATCCAATATATTAGATATTTCAATACCGTCCCTCTTAAAAAAAATGCTCCAAAAGAAATTTTTATATCAATGGGTGGGAGGACAGATTACATACCTTGGTATAATTCTTACGTATCCACTATCAAATATAGTCCAAGTAAATTGTTCAAAACTAAACTTAGATATTATACGAGATGTGTCTAATTTTATAAAATTACCATTATCATGGACTGGCCGCATCGCAGTAACTAAAATGAGCTTACTCCCCAAAATTCTACACTATTTTCGCAATTTGGTAGTACCCTTTCCATATCGAGAAATACAGAAACTACAAAAATTAATTATAAAATTAGTATGGCAAAATAAAAAAGCAAGGGTGTCAACCAAATTAATGTGTTTACCAATAAATAAGGGGGGAATGGGGTGCCCGGACCTTCAACGGTACTTACATGCAACAGTACTTGACTATACTCGATATTGGTGGCATGAGGATAAAACAAAACAGTGGGTCGAAATAGAGACAGAACTTGCTGGGGAAAGATCTTTAAAAGAAGTATTGTGGACTAGTAGGATAGGTAGGAAAGCTACGGATCAAGGTTCCCCTACAATTATCGCAACATTATATATTTGGTCCCGTAAAGAAATAAAAGAACTGCACATATTATTAACTAGGGATAATCTACCAATGTCGGTAATACAAAGCCACATTCCAAATTCCAATTTCTCTAAATGGGTGGAAAAAGGAATAACAACATATGGGGATGCTCTGGGGAGGAATGGACTCTTGCCCTTTAAAGAACTTAGGGAGAAATTTGACCTTTCGTGGTCGGATTTCTATAAATACCTACAGCTCCGCAACTTTACGGCATCTATAGATCTACCTATAGGGACAGACACTACTCATATGAATCATCTTTTCTTTAATAAACCTCAGTTACAGAAAGGTTTGTCCCGATTCTATTTAGAATTGACCCCAGGTATGAATAAAATACCACAATGTACAAGATGGGAAACAGATTTATCCCAGAAGTTTTCAAATCAACAATGGGAATATTCCTTTGTTTTAAATAGTCGAACTTCTAATTGTATTTCATTTATAGAGGTAACTAGGAAATTTTTTTATAGATGGTACTTAACCCCAGCAAAATAATTTAAACTATTCCCAGAGCGATCTAATGTATGCTGGAGATGTGGGGTAAAAGTGGGCACATTTCTCCATGTGTGGTGGGAGTGCGAAAATTTAAATAGGCTTTGGCAGCAGATTGGAGTTTTTTTAAATAGTATAATTCCTGATTTAAATTCTTGGGGTCCACAAGTTGGACTTCTATTGTTGCAATTAGAGAACTTTATAATTCCGGATTTGGTGGTAATAGTAAATTTTGTAACAATTGCTAAAAATAAAATAGCAGCAAAATGGAGACAACAGGGACTCCCGAATATGGGCAATTTAATTAATAAAATGCACCAGACCTGTAGAATAGAATATAATATAGCAAGATCTAAAAATAATACTGCACGTTTTTTTTTACCTTTGGTCCAAATGGCTAACATACAAGCCCTTGACAAATGAGCTTTAACTCTGATGAGCTTTAACTTGACGAGCGATAGATTTGTGGTGGTCTTTTAAGCCTTTTTTGTTACTTTTTTTTTTTTCCTCTCTTTCTCTCCTTGCATTTTTGTAAGATCAAGCTGAAATAGTGAAATTGCTACATTTTTTGAAGATATATTACCTTTATTCTCTGTTCCTCTTTTTATGATTTGTGATGTTTAATTGTAAATCGTATGTATGTTTGTTGTTAATAATAAAAAAAAAAAAAAAAAATTGTAGACTCATCATTTCTTTGGCAGTGGGTAAATGTACAAAATAAGCGGGGGATAATTAAGAAATGTAATTGACACACCCATATTTTTATTATTCTCTTATTATTCTCCTGTTCCCCAGGACTGACGCATGGTAAATGTGGTGCCAATATTTAAAAAGGGGTCAAAAGGTGACCCCGGGAATTATAGACCTGTTAGTTTAACCTCCGTTGTATGTAAATTGTTTGAGGGTTTTCTAAGAGATAATATTTTGGAATATCTTAATAAAAATAAATGTATGACCCCCATATCAGCAAGGATTTATGAGGGATCGGTCCTGTCAAACTAACCTGATCAGCTTTTACGAGGAGGTGAGCTCCAGACTGGACCAGGGGCAATCACTGGATGTCGTATATCTGAATTTTTCCAAAGCATCTGATTCGGTGCCACATAAAAGGTTGGTGCATAAAATGAGAAGGATGGGGCTGGGGGAGAATGTGTGTAAGTGGGTAAGTAACTGGCTCAGTGATAGGAAACAGAGGGTGATTATTAATGGTACTTATTCTGATTGGGTGACTGTTACTAGTGGGGTACCACAGGGGTCCGTCTTGGGTCCTGTCCTATTTAATATATTCATTAATGACCTTGTAGAGGGGTTGAATAGTAAAGTTGCAATCTTTGCAGATGATACTAAACTCTGTAAAGCGGTAAACACTATAGAGGACAGTGAACTGTTACAAATGGATCTGGATAGGTTGGAGATTTGGGCTGGGAAGTGGCAGATGAGGTTCAACACTGATAAATGTAAGGTAATGCACATGGGGAAGAAAAATCCGGGCTGGGATTATGTATTAAATGGGAGAACACTTGGGACGACTGATGTGGAAAAGTACTTAGGAGTCTTAGTTAGCAGTAAATTTAGCTGTAGTGACCAGTGTCGGGCATCTGCTGCCAAGACAAATAAAATCATAGGGTGCATCAATAGGGGCATAGATGCCCACGACAAGGAAATAATTCTACCCCTGTACAAATCACTAGTCAGACCACACATAGAATACTGTGTACAGTACTGGGCACCAGTGTACAAGAAAGATATAGTGGAGCTGGAGAGGGTTCAAAGACGGGCAATCAGAGTAATACGGGGAATGGGAGGACTACAGTACCCAGAAAAGATTATCAGAATTAGGGTTATTTAGTTTAGAAATAAGAAGGCTTAGGGGTAACCGAATAACTATGTATAAATCTTTCAGGGGACAGTACAGAGATCTCTCCCATGATCTATTTATACCCTGGACTGTATCTATAACAAGGGGGCATCCTCTACGTCTAGAGGAAAGAAGGTTTCTACACCAGCACAGACGGGGGTTCTTTACTGTAAGAGCAGTGAGATTGTGGAATTCTCTGCCTGAGGAGGTGGTCATGGTGAACTCTGTAAAAGAATTAAAAAAGGGGCTGGATGCATTTTTGGAGAATAATGACATTGCTGGTTATGTATACTAGATTTATAGGGACAGAATGTTGATCCAGGGATTTATTCTGATGCCACATTTGGAGTCAGGAAGGAATTTTTACCTCAAGTATGAGGGTTTTTGCCTTCCTCTGAATCATTAGGGTTATAGGTTGAAATTGATGGACTCTGGTCTTTTTTTAACCTTATGAACTATGTAACTATGTTACTATATGTGCATAGTTAATTTATGTGTGCAGAATATGTGTTTTTTATAAGCAACAGGGCAGTTCAATGGACATTCCATGTATAATAATAATATCAATTAATTATTCTATTAAACTAGTATTATAGTAAAACACATGGCTTAAAGATCTGCACATCTATTGATAATGCTAAAGGTTTGTTACACTGTGGTGGAGCTCAGGGGGCATAGGCTCCACACTGTTGTTCTCTTTCATAGGCTGCGTCCCACTACAGGCTTGCTGTCTATGAGATTGCTGGTTTGGTGCCATTGCGCCCACCTGTAACATCTCCAAGGTGCAGATTTGTGGGTGTGACAGACCACAAGCTGGATTAAGAAAGAAAGTTCAAGGCTGAGGTGGAGGTCTACAAGCAGAAAGGAGTTACAATCCAGGTACCAGGTCAACGTGTACAGAAGTTAGAGGGCTCCCTTCACTATGGACTGAATACATTGTGCCTGCTGCCTGAAGAGGTGGACAATTGTGCCTGATGAGTACTACAGCCTGTGAGTACCTCCATTGTTCTTGCTGTAGCCTTTACCAAGCATTAAGCCCCACCATCTGGTAATGAACCTCAATTAGACTGTAAGTGTAGCCTTGTATTTTACCTACACCAGTCTTACACTACTTTGTGACACTTTTAAGTGATGCATGTCCCATGCCAGCATGCAGTGCTATGGTGGTAACAGTTGGTCTGCTTGTGCATTACACATGAACGCTCATCTGTATTGAATGTACATGTACATGGGTTCAGTCAGAGCTATTCTTTAAAGGTGCATGGCTACCTTTAGGCTGCTGCTGCACCCGTATCTGTGGCCTATCCTTAAAAGACTTGCACCCTTCAAATCCATCTTTACCTCCAATTCCAATGTCCTTTATAACTTACTATTTATAAATTGCCTTCAAAGCTAAATGGAAAGATGCTCCTGGATAACGTCCAGGATAATTTTTACAGGTAAAAAGTATAATCCTAGGATTTGTGTAAGTAGAGTAAACTTCTGTAGAGCGGAGATAAGCAAGAAGTCTCATTTGAATATAAGCATGAAGATGAATAGAGGGTTCTATTTCTGGTGATTGATGGATGGTGCTAGTGTTATTGATGGCTGGGTGTATGTTATCTATATTAGGTGCAGCAACAAAATGTATTCAATTCTCTGTTTACTTTTACAGGATTGCATGTATTTGATTTTATTTGAATTTTGTGTTTCATCTGTGGTTGATATTTATACTTTTTATGAGCATATATTCATTGTAATGTGCTCCTGAGCTCAGCCTTTCAATGAGGCGTGAAATACCTCAGAGCAGAGCTGTGCTTTTTATAACCAGCGCATCACGGTGTCCAGAAACTGTCAGAAAAACAGTTAAAATCTATAGTTCAGAAGAGAGAAAAAGCAAATCCACCAGATAATAATTCACATGTCAAACTAGGTCAATGTGTTGCTTTTAGCTAAACCCTTTTTCCTGCAGAGATGTTGCTTTAGATTTTGCCCTGTGACATACATACACAAAGCACAAGCGCACACAAAACATCTAATAGTAAAAATCATAATCAAGGGAACATGTAAAATCTAACAAACACAGAACGAAAGCAAGTGGAACAAAAAATAAGATGTTTGTCATTATTTGGTTCCATTTTGTTTAGTATTTTTACCAAAACACAGGAAAAGGTGCAAATCTTTCCATTATTGTTAGAAAAAGAGAGAGAGAGAGAGAGAGAGAGAGAGAGAGAGAGAGAGAGAGAGAGAGAGAGAGAGAGAGAGAGAGAGAGAAAGACTGTGTACCTACAAGCTGTCTTCAGCAAGGTAAATCAAGGCTTAGTGTAACCCCTTCAATGCTGTGCTGCTACTGTATGTACACAGTGCTGCCAGGGCCGGATTAAGAGGATCATGGGCCTGGTGCTGAAGATTTTGATGGGCCTTTTTATCAAAATATATAAAATGAAAAAGCAACACAAAGCAATTTTGTTTAACACAAATAAAGCGCATCCGTCACGTTATGCACATTAAATTACCAGGATAGATGAATATATGTTAGTGCCCAAAAATTGCTGAGTTGCCCACAACAACCAATCAGATCACTTCTTTTATCTGATGTTACTAGGAGGATGTTAAACGCTGCTGGACTACGCTTTTCTCTGCTGTAACACACACAGGCTCTGCGTCCTATGATCCTTCTGCAGTGTAATATAATGAAGTGACTGGCCGCAATATGGCTGCGATTATATAGGGCTGTGACATCACAGGGGTGACTGGCTGCTGATAGGCTACATCCTGCATGTGATTCAGGGTCATCCCGCCTACTTCTCTTCCCGCCTACTTCTCTTCCCGCCTTCCCAGGCGTCCTTGCCCCATATACTGACATGTGGATCCGCCATTTTAGATGCCCTGGAGCCTGCACCGCAGTAAATGGAGTTTAATGAAGTGATTTGCGCAATAGAATCGCAGAGATATTCGCATTCGTTGCGAATCGTATATTTTCTGAAATTCGTAATGAATTCTGGATCGTCAGCTCTGATTCGCTCATCTCTAGACATAACTCTTACTTTTCGACCTACAGACTCATATAAGGGCTTGTTTTTTTGCGTCACCAATTATACTTTGCAATGACAAACAAAAATATTTGTGGGACAAACTTGAATAAAAATGCAATTTTGGGGGCTTTCTACACAGAGCACTTTTTGCAAACAGTCCCACATTGGGGGAGATTTATCAAAACTTGTGAAGAAAAGAGGTGCAGTTGCCCATAGCAACCAATCAGATGGCTTCTTTCATTTTTCAGAGGCTTTTTAAAAAATGAAAGAAGCGATCTGATTGGTTGCTATGGGCAACTGCACCACTACTCTGAACAGGTTTTGATAAGTCTCTCCCATTAGCTTTATTTTGTAGGTCCATACGATTACAACAATACCCAAATTGGGCCATTGACCATGCAGATTACTCAACATTATAAGCAGCGATACCACTTTTTTTTTTTTTATATAAAAAATGTTTCTTTGAAAAATTAGAAAAGGGAGGTCATTCAACTTTTATTAGGGAAAGGGTTAATACAATTTTATTATTACTCAAGAAGAAGTTATAGAGTCAAGAACACCTATCTATAACTTCTAGGCCAATCTGTCTATAATAGCTGTGCTATTATAATTAGATATGCCATTCAGGAGCATAAAAGAAGCTAGGTGAGAACTTATCACCTAGCTTTTCTGTGCTCCTGAATGCCATTGCAGCTTATAGCCTATAAGGATAACTTACTATAAATTATAGGCAAATCCGTCTATATTAGCTTAACTAATATAAGCAGAAATGGCACTAAGGAGCACAGAAAAGCTGGGTGACAATTTCTCGCTTAGATTTTTCATGCTTCTGAATGGCATATCTGCTTATAATAGCTCAGTTATTATAGGATTTACCTATAGCCTTTAGTCAAATCTGTCTAAAATAGCTGAGCTATTATAAGCAGATATGCCATTCAGGAGAATGAAAAAGCTAGGTGAGAAATTGTCACCTAGCTTTTCTGGGCTCCTGAATGGCATATTTGCTTACCATAGAATAGACAGATATGACAGAAAGGTTATAGGTAAATCTATCTATAATAGCTGAGCTATGATATGCACCATTGCCATTCAGGTACACAGAAAAGCTAGGTGACAATTTCTCACCTAGTTTTCCATGCTCCTGAATGGCATGTCTGCCTATAAAAACTGAGCTTTTATAGGCAAGCATGCCATTCAGGAGCATGGAAAAGCTAGGTGAGAAATTGTCACCAAGCTTTTCTATGTACCTGAATTGCAAGTCAGTTCATGACTGGTGGTGGTACCTTTTTGGGGGACTTCAGAAGCAGAGAACAATGACCGCCTGTGGGACCTCAGCCCCTGTCACACAGTAACATTTTTTGACGGGTGTGGGCCAGGCAGGAAAGCAGCACATACCATCCTCTTTCTGACAGGGGGAAGGAGCGTCCTACGATACCGTGACGTGAGTCACGCTGGTCAGGAGGTTACCAGCCCATGTGACCACCCAGGCAGGGGCCGACTGACAACACTCAGGGCCCTCGGACCAAATAAAACAAGGGCCCCCTGTGAGGCTCCACCCATGGCCACATCTCTGCCACGCCCCTATCCCATTCAAATGCCTCCTAATGCCCCAACCTACACACAAAATAAAAGACAAGAAAATATATAACAAGTTAACATAGGTAAGATAATTTTCCATGACCAAGAATACCAGTATAAGTGGAAATATATACATCACACAAGAATACCAGTATACAAGGAGGAAATATATACATCACACAATAACTTGATAAAACCGCCATACTGTACTGAATAAAACCACTATACACAGACCAGTATTCCCCCACACAGTGCCCATATAGCAAAAGTTACCAGCTGTACACAGGATCTGTATACCATATAAGTGATTATATACAAGACCAGGGCTGCCATCAGAAATGTTGGGGCCCCTTACACAACTCAAGGCCTGCCCCACCTCGGCCTACTAACTTCCACATTATCTATAAAAAAATATATTTGAAAACACAGGACAAGAAAAACAAGAGCCCTTTAGTTTAATGAGGAAGGAAAGAGGAATATACCCGGACCCCAGTGACAGTATATACCCGGACCCCAGTGACAGTATATACCCGGACCCCAGTGACAGTATATGCCCGGACCCCAGTGACAGTATATGCCTGGACCCCAGTGACAGTATATGCCCGGACCCCAGTGACAGTATATGCCCGGACCCCAGTGACAGTATATGCCCGGACCCCAGTGACAGTATATACCCGGACCCAAGTGACAGTATATGCTCCTGCCTATCAGGACTATCCACTATGTGGGGCAGAAGAGCAGCCGGTGCCCTGGGGAGAGTACACTGTATCACTGGGTACACTGGTATATTGGGTACACTGGTATATTGGGTACACTGGATACACTGGTATATTGGGTACACTGGTATATTGGGTACACTATCATTGGGTACACTGGTATATTGGGTACACTAGTATACTGGGTACACCGGTATACTGGGTACACTGGGTACACTGTATCACTGGGTACACTGGTATATTGGGTATACTGGTATATTGGGAACACTATCACTGGGTGCACTGGTATACTGGGTACACTGGTATATTGGGTACATTGTATCACTGGGTACACTGGTATATTGGGTACACTATATCACTGGGTACACTGGTATATTGGGTACAATGGTATATTGGGTACACTATATCACTGGGTACACTGGTATAATGGGTACACTGATATATTGGGTACATTGTATCACTGGGTACACTGGTATATTGGGTACACTGGTATATTGGGTACACTGGTATATTGGGTACACTATATCACTGGGTACACTGGTATATTGGGTACACTATATCACTGGGTACACTGGTATACTGGGTACAATGGTATATTGGAAACACAGATATAATATAGATATTAGATACATAGATAGATCAGTGTTTCCTTACCCGGGTGCCTCCAGCTGTTGCTAAACTACAACTTTCAGCATGCCTGGACAGCCAAACGCATGCTGGGAGTTATAATTTTGTAAAAGCTGGAGGCACCATGGTCAGGAAACACTGAGATATAAGATAGAAATGAGAGAGATAGATAGCTAGATAGATAGGAGATAGATAGATAGATAGATAGGAGATAGATAGATAGATAGACAAAGGATAAGGAGCAGCACTCTGTAGAATGTAAGTCGAAGGTGGGTGCACACGGTCGGAATCCCAGGTCACGGGAGACACTTCACAATGTAGAAAGGAGAAGACTGTAGCACTCCAATAAGATGAAAAGTGAATGTGGCTTTATTCCAATTCAAACATCAAGGCAACGTTTCAGCTGCACGCAGGCAGCCTTTGTCAAGCAGTTACATAGTGCACATGGTGCGGTATATATATGGTGGAAGGACATGACATCACAGTTACATCATATCATTAGCATATCAAAACAAACAATCAATATATATTATGTTACATCATAATCGTTGTATATCAGGCAGTGGTAAACCACAAGTGCATATTAAAGTGTACAGTGGTAATATACGTAAGAAAATGTGAAAAAAACTCACAAAGTGAACCTACAGAGACGGGGTCACTGGGCGGGTCCTGCGTGATGTAACAGGAGGACATCGGGCGCTCCGTCCAGTAGCGGAGAGGCGCGCGATGTTCAATGTAGCAGAGGAATGCTTGGACCGCAACCGGAAGGCGGGGTTGGAACGCAACCGGAAATGGTGCGATCGCACCAAATCGCATGGGTGAAAAAGAACAGAGGAAACTACAGTTCGGACATGGGTGGATGTCGCGCACGCGCAGTGAATAGGTATCACATGCGCATGCGCAGAGAACCCGCTGTCTGTCAAAGAGCGAGGAGGCAGGTCTGGCCATTATTGTTGGGGGCAGCTAGAAGGGCAAAATAAAAGAAAATAATAAAGAAGTGGCGGGGCAGCAGGGGTTTGAATAGGGGTGCACCTAAAAGTAGTTGTACTGTGTAAGGGCGAAAAATCTTATATATATCGCCTAGCACATACAGCAATAGATAAACGGGGCCACACAAGCAGAACCATGCATACTGGACACTGCACTCTGGACCCTCTCTAGGGAGTTGGGAGACCTACCGAAAGGATCCCCAACATGCAGATGGAGGGGAGGGACTACCTCTATGTAGATAGGGGAGTCCTGCCCACCAAACCCTAGTCACTGAGGGTGGCCTTTATTTGATGCCCACGCCAGAAGTGTCCATCAAGTACTCGCACACGTCGCTGGCCCACCTATAATGGAGGTAAGTGAGAGGTGCACCATTTGGAATATAGAAAATATGCCCCACCACTGCGGTTAAGAAATTGCAACAGGAGAAAACGGCAGACATGAAAAGCAGGCCATATAAGTATGAGAAAAATATAGGAGGATAAAAAATAAAAAAATATATGTGTAAAAGAATAATAAAGGTAAAAATAAAATAAAAATAATAATGAAGTTTTTCCGGTTGCTGTTCAAGGTGAGAGAAGCAGGTGAATATGGGTCACGCAGGATCCGTTCCGCCGTCTCTGCAAGAAGAAGATAAAAGGAGGAGATAAATCATCTCAAATGGCAATATGTAAACATACATACTCAGGGGGTCAATCTACAGGACAACAGAGTGTCTGGGGTAACTTAAAGATTAGAGATAGGGAAATCGATATTCAGGCCGTTCGGTTTAAGACATTTTAATTCGAAGATCCACCATAGTTCTCGTTTATGTAGTAAGGCCATACGGTTACCACCTCTTTTAAGTGGAGGAATATGGTCGAGAAGTACAAAACGTAAATCACGTTCAGAATGGCCGGACTCAATAAAGTGTTTCGGGACTGGGAGATCCAATCTCCCCTTGCGGATTGTGTACCGGTGTTGATTAAATCTGGTACGGAACTCACCGGTTGTTTCCCCCACATACAGAAGATTGCAGGGACAAAGTAAAGCGTAAATGACAAAACTGGAGGTACATGTGAGGTAATGTCTCAACGTATAACTTTTGCCGGAGTTGGGGTGTAAAAAAGTGGGACCTTTTATCATTTTTGGACAGTTGATGCAGTGACAGCATGGATAGCAGCCTCTGCTTCTCACTGTCAGGTAGCGTTGTCCTGTGCGGGATTTATCTGCCACATCTGCCTTAACAAGCCTGTCACGTAAGTTGGGTGGTCTTCTATATGACATGAGAGGTGGTACTTGGAACTCTTGAATATGTGGGAAAGCCTGTTTGAGTAGGGGCCAGTGTTGTCGGATAATAGATGAAATTTGACTGGATTTGTCACAGAACTGTGTGACAAATGCAATGCGGTTAGAGGGGGACTTGGTTTTTGGTTGATGAATCAGGGACTGGCGGTCCATCACTAGGACTTCCTGTTTGCATTGTGCAGTAAGTTTTTTGGGGTAGCCCCGTTTAGAAAAATTGGAGGCCATCTTATCCAATGTGTCAGAGATCAGATGTTGATCACTGACAATCCTACGGGCCCTAACCATCTGGCTGCGGGGAAGAGACTTAATCATGGGACGTGGGTGATGACTGGAAAAGTGGAGAATCGAGTTACAATCAGTGGGTTTGGTAAAGAGACTGGTGGTTAATGTGCCTTCACTAACAGAGACCAAGGTGTCTAGAAACTGAATAGAAGAGTGAGAAAAATTGAGGGTGAACTGAATGTGTGGACAGATAGAATTGAGGAAGGACTGAAAAGAAAGCAGGGACTCGTCGGAACCGCACCAAATGAGGAACACATCGTCGATGTATCGCCACCACCCCAGCACTTGGCTGAAGTGGTGGGATACATAGACGTGTGACTCTTCCAGCGACGCAACAAAGATGTTGGCGTACGTTGGGGCCACATTGGTCCCCATGGCGGTTCCGGCGATTTGTGCATAAAATGTGTCATTGAACAAAAAATAATTGTTAGAGAGAACAAAATCGAGGAGAGAGATAATGAACTGAGTTTCAGATAAAGAGAAATCAGGAGTGATAGCTTGAGTGACTGCTGCGATGCCTTCCGCATGGGGGATTGAAGTGTACAGGGATACTATATCGAGGGATGCTAGTGTGACATCCCTCGGTATTGGTACTGATTCGAGTTTTAATAGAAAATCAGAGGTGTCTCTAAGGAATGATTTAGCACGAGTGGCATATGGACGTAGAAGCTGATCAAGAAAAATGGAGGCATGGCTGGTGATGGAATCCCTCCCGGAGACAATTGGTCGTCCGGGAGGGTCCACCAAGGACTTATGAATTTTGGGTAATAGGTAGAGAATTGGTGTCACCGGGTGCGAAACCATAGAGAAGAGCAAAGATTGTCATCAATCAATTGTTGGTCGAGAGCAGGAGTAAGTATAGCTTACTTATATACTTACTCCTGCTCTCGACCAACAATTGATTGATGACAATCTTTGCTCTTTTCTTATGGTTTCGCACCCGGTGACACCAATTCTCTACCTATTACCCAAAATTCATAAGTCCTTGGTGGACCCTCCCGGATGACCAATTGTCTCCGGGAGGGATTCCATCACCAGGCATGCCTCCATTTTTCTTGATCAGATTCTACGTCCATATGCCACTCGTGCTAAATCATTCCTTAGAGACACCTCTGATTTTCTATTAAAACTCGAATCAGTACCAATACCGAGGGATGTCACACTAGCATCCCTCGATATAGTATCCCTGTACACTTCAATCCCCCGAGCGGAAGGCATCGCAGCAGTCACTCAAGCTATCACTCCTGATTTCTCTTTATCTGAAACTCAGTTCATTATCTCTCTCCTCGATTTTGTTCTCTCTAACAATTATTTTTTGTTCAATGACACATTTTATGCACAAATCGCCGGAACCGCCATGGGGACCAATGTGGCCCCAACGTACGCCAACATCTTTGTTGCGTCGCTGGAAGAGTCACACGTCTATGTATCCCACCACTTCAGCCAAGTGCTGGGGTGGTGGCGATACATCGACGATGTGTTCCTCATTTGGTGCGGTTCCGACGAGTCCCTGCTTTCTTTTCAGTCCTTCCTCAATTCTATCTGTCCACACATTCAGTTCACCCTCAATTTTTCTCACTCTTCTATTCAGTTTCTAGACACCTTGGTCTCTGTTAGTGAAGGCACATTAACCACCAGTCTCTTTACCAAACCCACTGATTGTAACTCGATTCTCCACTTTTCCAGTCATCACCCACGTCCCATGATTAAGTCTCTTCCCCGCAGCCAGATGGTTAGGGCCCGTAGGATTGTCAGTGATCAACATCTGATCTCTGACACATTGGATAAGATGGCCTCCAATTTTTCTAAACGGGGCTACCCCAAAAAACTTACTGCACAATGCAAACAGGAAGTCCTAGCGATGGACCGCCAGTCCCTGATTCATCAACCAAAAACCAAGTCCCCCTCTAACCGCATTGCATTTGTCACACAGTTCTGTGACAAATCCAGTCAAATTTCATCTATTATCCGACAACACTGGCCCCTACTCAAACAGGCTTTCCCACATATTCAAGAGTTCCAAGTACCACCTCTCATGTCATATAGAAGACCACCCAACTTACGTGACAGGCTTGTTAAGGCAGATGTGGCAGATAAATCCTGCACAGGACAACGCTACCTGACAGTGAGAAGCAGAGGCTGCTATCCATGCTGTCACTGCATCAACTGTCCAAAAATGATAAAAGGTCCCACTTTTTTACACCCCAACTCCGGCAAAAGTTATACGTTGAGACATTACCTCACATGTACCTCCAGTTTTGTCATTTACGCTTTACTTTGTCCCTGCAATCTTCTGTATGTGGGGGAAACAACCGGTGAGTTCCGTACCAGATTTAATCAACACCGGTACACAATCCGCAAGGGGAGATTGGATCTCCCAGTCCCGAAACACTTTATTGAGTCCGGCCATTCTGAACGTGATTTACGTTTTGTACTTCTCGACCATATTCCTCCACTTAAAAGAGGTGGTAACCGTATGGCCTTACTACACAAACGAGAACTATGGTGGATCTTCGAATTAAAATGTCTTAAACCGAACGGCCTGAATATCGATTTCCCTATCTCTAATCTTTAAGTTACCCCAGACACTCTGTTGTCCTGTAGATTGACCCCCTGAGTATGTATGTTTACATATTGCCATTTGAGATGATTTATCTCCTCCTTTTATCTTCTTCTTGCAGAGACGGCGGAACGGATCCTGCGTGACCCATATTCACCTGCTTCTCTCACCTTGAACAGCAACCGGAAAAACTTCATTATTATTTTTATTTTATTTTTACCTTTATTATTCTTTTACACATATATTTTTTTTTTTTTTATCCTCCTATATTTTTCTCATACTTATATGGCCTGCTTTTCATGTCTGCCGTTTTCTCCTGTTGCAATTTCTTAACCGCAGTGGTGGGGCATATTTTCTATATTCCAAATGGTGCACCTCTCACTTACCTCCATTATAGGTGGGCCAGCGACGTGTGCGAGTACTTGATGGACACTTCTGGCGTGGGCATCAAATAAAGGCCACCCTCAGTGACTAGGGTTTGGTGGGCAGGACTCCCCTATCTACATAGAGGTAGTCCCTCCCCTCCATCTGCATGTTGGGGATCCTTTCGGTAGGTCTCCCAACTCCCTAGAGAGGGTCCAGAGTGCAGTGTCCAGTATGCATGGTTCTGCTTGTGTGGCCCCGTTTATCTATTGCTGTATGTGCTAGGCGATATATATAAGATTTTTCGCCCTTACACAGTACAACTACTTTTAGGTGCACCCCTATTCATACCCCTGCTGCCCCGCCACTTCTTTATTATTTTCTTTTATTTTGCCCTTCTAGCTGCCCCCAACAATAATGGCCAGACCTGCCTCCTCGCTCTTTGACAGACAGCGGGTTCTCTGCGCATGCGCATGTGATACCTATTCACTGCGCGTGCGCGACATCCACCCATGTCCGAACTGTAGTTTCCTCTGTTCTTTTTCACCCATGCGATTTGGTGCGATCGCACCATTTCCGGTTGCGTTCCAACCCCGCCTTCCGGTTGCGGTCCAAGCATTCCTCTGCTACATTGAACATCGCGCGCCTCTCCGCTACTGGACGGAGCGCCCGATGTCCTCCTGTTACATCACGCAGGACCCGCCCAGTGACCCCGTCTCTGTAGGTTCACTTTGTGAGTTTTTTTCACATTTTCTTACGTATATTACCACTGTACACTTTAATATGCACTTGTGGTTTACCACTGCCTGATATACAACGATTATGATGTAACATAATATATATTGATTGTTTGTTTTGATATGCTAATGATATGATGTAACTGTGATGTCATGTCCTTCCACCATATATATACCGCACCATGTGCACTATGTAACTGCTTGACAAAGGCTGCCTGCGTGCAGCTGAAACGTTGCCTTGATGTTTGAATTGGAATAAAGCCACATTCACTTTTCATCTTATTGGAGTGCTACAGTCTTCTCCTTTCTAGATAGATAGATAGATATGAGATAGATATGAGATAGATATGAGATAGATATGAGATAGATATGAGATAGATGTGAGATAGATATGAGATCGATAGATAGGAGATAGATAGATAGATAGATAGGAGATAAACAGATAGATAGATATGAGATAGATAGATAGGAGATAGGTAGATAGGAGATAGATAGATAGGAGATAGATAGATAGGAGATAGATAGATAGGAGATAGATAGATAGATAGGAGATAGATAGATAGGAGATAGATAGATAGGAGATAGATAGGAGATAGATAGATAAAGTGTTGCAAAACTACAACTCCCAGCATGTCTGGACAGCCAAAGGCATGCTGGGAGTTGTAGTTTTAAAACTGCTGGAGGCCCCCTGATCAGGAAACATTAAGAAATTGCCCATTTAACTCCCACTGACCCCCCAAACAGCAATTTGCCCCTCAACCTTTTCCTCCCAGAAAATTACCTTTTTTATGGGGGGGCCACAGCGGTGGGCAGGGGAAGTCTTCCTGTTCATCTTCGGCGCGGGCGGGTGATGAAGTCAGCAATGGAACAGGAAGCAAAGCACCTGCCTGCTCCAATAGGGCTGCAGCCTGCACACAGAGGAGTGTGGGGGGAGGGGGTGGAGCATCCCTCGGCTCTCTTCCCAGAGATGCATTGCGGCCACGGCCCCTGCACTTATCTTAAAGGGCCGGAGGCTAACTATTTATAAAAAGAAAACAGTGCTGCAGCGGCCTGCAGTGATCCAGGGCCGTAAGTAAGAAGCAGGGCCGGCCCTCTTTTTCTGTTATTATATTTATCGTGGGTGCCGGTCGGCCTTTGCGGGCCGTCTGTGCAGGCCTCTGGGCCTATTTTCATGTAGGGGCCTGGAGCGGCAGCTCCATCCGCCCCTACGTTAATCCGGCCCTGAGTGCTGCCTTCTCTATCTAATCTCCCATTTCCTTTAGTCAGTAGCCTTGTCTTCAGCAGCAGCTCCATGCTTACAGTAACCCCTACTGTGCTGTTGCTGTTTTTCCTTTCTTGCATAGCTGATGTTTCAGTAACCCTTTTTGCATCAATATTCCATCTATAGTAGTGAACTGTGTCAATTATTCCCGTATTATTATCATTATCAATATTAAATATAGCAGAAAGGAGTACGTGATTGAACAGGCAACAAAGGGAGAAAGAGCCTGTCTGTGTGTTACTGATAAACTGTCCAGCTCTGACTCCACTCCATGAAATAAACACAATGAGAAATAGCTGTGAACCATGGAGGGGACTCCCATAAACTCAATAACAGCAGTGAGTGCACTAAAATCCTCTGGTCACCACTCTTAAGGGATTTTAAAACTAATTTGAAAGGGATAGATCAACTTTGAAGCTTCCAGGCTCCAATGCAAAATCTATAACAGGGTTCCTCTCCTACCACATACAATTTATGCAACTAGACTCCAGGGCCTAGATGCAACTGTTACCTCTCCCCTCCTTAGGATTAATGTGAATCATATTGTAGAGGTGACATCAGCAGAGATTGTGTACTTAGGATGTCCATAGATCTAAAGAATATGTGGATCTTTATTCTATTTTACAATGATCACCACTTTATTAAAAACAATAGTAAGATAAAAATGAGTCACCTGAATTACATTGGTTTTGGTATTCTCATTGGTCGAACACAGTAGGCATACTGTAGGAACTCATCAATGTCAATAGGGGGCCAACAGCAGGATCCCTTCTAAAACACTAACACTGATAAATTTGACATTCCATTCATGATTCTTTTGCAAAAGGCACATTGCTTTAAAACAATTCTCCGGCTTATATAATAATGATTTATTTCCAATTTTCTGTGTGATAAGATTTTTTAAAATATCTTTATAAAGGCTGGGGCTCCAAATCCTTTGCATGAACTTCAAAGACCACATGCTGGCTGCCGTCAGCCATCGCTAGAGGGAGGGTAGGAGGAACACAATCATATATAATAGTATGCTGCAAGCTTAAATGTAAGTGGAACGTTTTTCAAGCGCTCACATTCAGGTGATAAATTATAAAGGTATTATCAAAAAAAAAGATAACATTTTACCAAAAACATCACCAATTTTGTATTTTGAATGAGCCTGGTATTGCAGCATCTGGTAATGCAAATTCATGTCAATAGGGCTAATCTGCAATAACAGACACAGTCAATGGACAGTGTTTCAGCAAAAAATAAAAATAAAAAAAGCAGACTATTCTGAAAATCATAGGCAACTCTTTTAAATTGAACCATAGTTATTATTAATTCCCTACTAGCGCCGATCTCTGGGTTTATAACCTGTTATTGTACAGGACGCAGCAGCTACTTAATATGACATATATTTTACCTGCTTCTACTGCCGCATTAAGGAAGCTTAACACTGTAAGACATGGGGAGAACAGTCCAATTCCTGGGATTAATGAATCTGTATTCATCTCCTTCTCTGATAGATAAGAGAGATAAGTTTGTAATTATAGGGGATGAAAGGTTGGCGTGCACTCACCTCTGTCTGTGCAGAACAGAGGGGAAACTTATCAGCGCCAGGCAGATAGAGTTGGAATCAGGAACTCTTGTATCTTGATTTAATGGCCCAGATAAATGATCTTTCCAGCAGTAATACAGCGAAAATAAACCGAAAGTAAGGAGTGATATTGATGACTGGAATATGCCTACAAGGTAGCTACTTGCCCTTATGTAGGGGGTCAAATTGTTTCATTTTGTGTAAAAAAAAAATATAAATAATAATAATATAAGGCCATGTTCACACAGTTTTTTTTAATCCCAATCTGTTGTTTTTTTTTATAGTCTTTGTAGTATAGTTTTTCTAAAATAACAGCTGTTAAATAATACAATGTGTGCAAAATATTTAAATTTTTCAATTGAGTTTCATTGAATTCAATAACTGCAAAAAGGTGTCTGTTTTTTTTTGTCTGTCTTTTGTACATCAAAACAGCAGAATTTTTTTTGGTACAACGTTTTTTGGCACAAAAGCTGGATGAAAAAACAAACATAGACTTCTGACTATTTTTATACACTATGTTTAGCTTTAGGAAAGCTCTTGGTGCATATGCAAAATGTATCTCTTGGGCACCATTAACTCGACAATGGCCAAAAAAGTGTCCTTTTACATTATTCATTGGCCAGGTATAAGTTGCTATGCCTTTCGATTCATGCAGAGGCCTTACACAAAAAAGCACAAAACAAGTGGTATAAGTCTGAATTATATGCATAGAATTTCCCCTGCTGTATACCTTTAATGGCAAGCTAAAACTGTGAACAATGTCTTAGATTAGGGGGTCTGACCAATGAGATCCCCACTAATCTCTTGAACTAAAAACCCCTGTTTTTTTCCCCACCAGGGGGCTGCAGTAGGAGGACGTTTTATGAAGCTGTAGCCAAGCTTATGAATTTCATACAACTCTTCTGGAAGAATAGAAACAGCTGAGTTAGAATGGAATACATTGTATATTGCTCAATTGTGTTGCCTGTGCATAACGTTCAGAATGATAGGCAGAGGCGTATTAAGGAGTTCAACCTATGGCTTAGTAAATGGTGTCAAGAGGATTTGGCTTTGTGTCTCATGATAGCTCGACTTGGAATAGAAAGGAACTGTACAAAAAAGATGGTTTGCATCTTTCTCTCAAAGGAACAAATGTACTCAGTGAACAATTCCAAGAATTTGCTAAGGAGTATTTCAACTAGGAAGGGGGGGGGGGGGGGCAAAAGAGTGAAAATCCATGAGTCCAATTGCCCCCCGAAACAATGCCAGAACATGTCAGTAGCCCAGAGGTTAAGAAATGACAAGCTCAGAGTCCTGTCTACAAAAGCCCGCAGTTTAGGTGATAAAATCAATGAACTTGGGTCAATAATGGCATCTGAGAATGTAGATTTAGTGGCTGTTACTGAGACATGGTTTAATGAAAGGAATGACTGGGACATATCCATACCAGGGTACTCTTTATGCAGAAGAGACAGAGAAGGCAAGAAAGGAGGAGGAGTGGCCCTATATGTGAAAGGGAGATCGTGTCAAACAAATCTTATTGATTTTTTTGATTGGGTGACTAAAATTATAGATGGCGGAGGGGCAGTAGACATAGCATATCTAGATTTTAGTAAGGCTTTTGACACTGTCCCACATAGAAGACTTATCAATAAACTACAGTCATTGAGCTTGGACTCCCATATTGTTCAGTGGATCAGGCAGTGGCTGAGTGACAGACAACAGAGGGTTGTAGTCAAAGGAGAATATTCAGAGCAAGGTCTTGTCACCAGTGGGGTACCTCAGGGATCTGTACTGGGACCAATATTGTTTAATATTTTCATTAGTGAAATCGCAAAAGGTCTTGATGGTAAGGTATGTATTTTTGCTGATGACATAAAGATATGTAACAGGGTTGATGTTCCTGGAGGGATACGGCAAATGGAAAAGGATTTAGGCAACCTAGAAGAATCATCAGAACTCTGGCAACTGACATTTAATGTGGATAAGTGCAAGATAATGCACCTGGGGCGTAAAAACCCTCGGGCAGAATATAGAATATTTGACACAGCCCTGACCTCAGTATCTGAGGAAAGGGATTTAGGAGTAATTATTTCAGAAGACTTAAAGGTAGGAAGACAATGTAATAGAGCGGCAGGAAACGCTAGCAGAATGCTTGGATGTATAGGGAGAGGTATAAGCAGTAGAAAGAGAGAAGTGCTCATGCCGCTGTACAGAACACTGGTGAGACCTCTCTTGGAGTATTGTGCGCAGTACTGGAGGCCGTATCTCCAGAAGGATATAGATACTCTAGAGAGAGTTCAGAGAAGATACTAAACTAGTACATGGATTGCAGGAGAAAACTTACCAGGAAAGGTTAAAGGACCTTAACATGTATAGCTTGGAAGAAAGAAGAAACAGAGGGGATATGATAGAGACTTTTAAATTCATAAAGGGAATCAACACGGTAAAGGAGGAAAGCATATCTAAAAGAAGAAAAACTACCACAAGAGGACATAATTAAACTAGAGGGGCAAAGGTTTAAAAGTAATATCAGGAAGTAGTGGATGCATGGAATAGCCTTCCTGCAGGAGTGGTCACTGCAAATACAGTGAAGGAGTTTAAGCATGCATGGGATAAGCATAAGGCTATCCTTCATATAAGATAGGGCCAAGGACTATTGATAGGTTTCAGATTATTGGGCAGACTATATGGGCCAAATGGTTCTTATCTGCCGACACATTCTATGTTTCTATGTATATTACCCCTTTACAGCTGTTTTATTGGGAAAGGACAGATTTCCTCATCCTAGTGGTCGATGAAGATACTGGTGATGCTGTAGATTATTTCAAGGCTGTCAGTCTACTTAGCTAAACAATGGCTCCCAGTCCCTTATTCCTCTATATCTTGCTGCGGGCAATTAATGGACAATTGTAATGGGTGTCAATTGGCAAATGACCACAATCGGGTGACAACTAAGCTGACCTGTCATATATTTCCTTATTAGTTTATTTGGTCTTCATTACCTTTACGGCATTCGTAATGTTTGAAATAAGACTCCTACTTCATGGGAAGTGTGGAGGGGATGTATATAGTAAGGCAAAGTTCACATCAGCATTGGTGCTCTATTTGGGAGCTCCCTCAAACGGTTGTCTAAATAAGAAAGTTTTACAGTCCCCCCGTCCCCCCCCCCCCCTTATAAATTTAAAATAATATACTGCACAGGGAAAATTATGACAACATACATCTGTAACCAAATAACGGCTCCTTGTTATGCAAATAATATTGAGGTTACCAGTGGGTGACAGGGCAGCATAGGACCTTGTTGGTGACAATGGATAGGGTGAAGGGGATAAGCTGTGGGCCTCACTGGGTTGGAGATGATAATTGGCCTGTATGTTTAAGGGAATTTTCCAGGATATGCAAGTGCAGTATTAGAACCACAATGCAGCTGTTCTCCCCGGCCCCCCCATGCTGTAAACCCTCCTCAACAGTTAGTGCGGGCTAATAAAATTGAAGTGCCACATATGCCACCAATAGTTGATGGCAAACAAAGGGTCTTTTAAATCCTTCACAATGTAGATGGAGAAGACAAGGGGGCACTAGGATGGTAGACAGTGGCTTCACTTTCTACTGTCTTGTGCATTGATCAGATGTAATATATGGCATTGTTTCTCCCTGCCGCTTGGACTATACCATGCATAAACTATGCAGCATACTTTACGCCTGCTTGAAATTCACCTTATAATCTAGGCACAGTATATAATACAATTTATAATATAATGCATGTTTTGACCTTATGCAACCATAAAAATCAGGCATGAAAGAAATTCTCATGAGAGAAATGGCTACAATAAATACAACAAAGTAGCTTTGCCGTCTTTAGGGAGGGAGAAATGCATGAAAAAAGTTCTTAATCTGCGTAAATATATATATATATATATATATATATATATAACTCAATCGGGACATTTTTCATCGTTGCTTTGGTAAGTGAGTTCTGTAGGCATTTTTTTCTTGCTTTTGGTTTTGCTTATGTGTGACACATTTATTATACTATCACAGGGGGTTGATAAATTTGGCTTACATAAGCAAAAACTAATAAATCCCTTTTGAATACCATTTTTCTAGCACACATAAGCAAAAACCAATAAATGACTTCAGAACACCAATTTTCAGCTTTGAAAAAAATGATATATATATATATATATATATATATATATATATGTGTGTGTGTGTGTGTGTGTTTATTGCATTTTTTTTTACCACCTTTTTTTCCCTTCTCGTTTCAGATCCATGTATTCTGTGGATTACTTTAGATTCGGAGGAGTACAGTGACCAGTGTTTTTATGGTTTAATGTTAATAAAATGGTTAACTAGGGCTTGTGGGGGAGAGTTTTTTTTTAATCATTTTTTTTTTGACAGGCTTTGTAGTGGAAGCTGTCTTATAGAGGGAGTCCATTATTAAGCCGGGCTTAGCGTTAGCCACAAAAACAGCTAGCGCTAACCCCCAACTATTACCCCAACACTCACCGCCACAGGGGTGCCGGGAGGAGCTGGTACCAACAGGCCGGGAGTGTTAAAAATGGCACTCCTGGGCCTAGGCGGTAACAGGCTGGTGTTATTTAGGCAGGGGAGGGCCAGTAACAATGGTCCTCGCCCACCCTGGTAACGTCAGGCTGTTGCTGCTTGGTTGGTATTTGACTGAGAAGAAAAATAGGGAGAACCTTATGCTTTTTTTTTTGCATAAATAATTAAACATAAAAAAAAATGCATGGGTTCCCCCTATTTTTTTCAGCCAAATACTAACCAAGCAGCAACAGCCTGACATTATCAGGGTGGGGAAGACCATTGTTACTGGCCCTTCCCAGCCTACATAATGGCAGCCTGTTACCGCCTAGGCTCAGGAGTGCCATTTTTGATGCTCCGGGCCTGTTGTACCGGCTCTTCCCGGCACCCCTGTGGTGGTGGGTAGCGGGGTAATAATTGGGGGTTAGCGCTAGCTGTTTTTGTGGCTAACGCTAAGCCCGGCTTAGCAATGGACTCTGTCTATAAGACAGCGTCCATTACTAAGCCTGTCAAGTAAATAAAAAAAATAAACCCAACACATTTTAAAAAAATTATTCCAAAAAATAAACTCCCCCACAAGCCCTCCTTAACCATTTTATTAACATTAAACAGAAAGAAAGAAAAAATGCTGGTCATCGACGCAGTCCACCAAATCCGAAGAAGTCCACAGGATACACGGATCTGAAATGAGAAGAAAGAAAAAACAAGAAAAATATGTTAATACATTTATTGTCACCCGCCCGCGCATCTCCCGTACCGCACGACTACAATTCCCAGCATGCCCTTACAGTAAGGACATGCTGGGAGTTATAGTGATGTGGTGCGTGATGGGGTGTGTCACCTATCCCCCGCTGCACGACTACAACTCCCAGCATGCCCTTACAGTAAGGACATGCTGAGAGTTGTAGTTGTGTGTAAGAGGGCGGGTGACAAGCTTGTCACCCGCCCCTCCCCCCTACAACTCCCAGCATGGCCTTACAGTAAGGGCCTTCTGGGAGTTGTAGTTGTGCAGCAGGAGGCAGGTGACAAGCTTGTCACCCGCCCTCGCTGCATTACTACAACTCCTAGCATGCTCTTACAGCAAGGGCATGCTGGGAGTTGTAGTTGTGCAGCAGAGGGCAGGTGACAAGCTTGTCACCCGCCCCACAAGTACAACTCCCAGCATGCCCTTACAGTAAGGGCATGCTGGGAGTTGTAGTTGTGCAAGCCAGGGAAGCAATTGGCAATGCGCTTGGCTCCCTGGCTGGGGGTGATAAGAAAATCACTGTAATTTCATATTTCCCAAGTCCCAAGACACGGAACCCGGCTGGAATTTGAAATTACAGTAAAGTCTGCGGCGCCGTGGTAAGGAGCCCGGGCTGACATAACTCTGCAGCCGCCCGGGACATGTGCAGGAACCGTCCCTGCCATCTCTCAGCATGTACCGCAGTGTTGAGGGCAGGCCCGTCGCAACAGGACAGACAAACCAAGCAATTGCTTGGGCCCCCGAGCTGGCCTGTGGCCCCCAAATAGAGCCAGTGTTTGCCTGTCCTCTTGCGCTATCCCGGTTCAGCAGGCAGCTCGCACTGTCGGCCTGCCGGGCCAGCAGTGCGAGAGCCTGCCTGGAGCGGGAGGCAGAGACTGAAGCCGCTGCCTCAGGCTCCTTTTTGTGCCTCGCTCCGGCTCACCATCCGTCGGCCCGCGCGGCTCACCATGTCAGACATGACGTCACGCTGAGTCCCAGAATTCAAGGGCCGGCATCCTGACGTGACGGTGTGCGAACTGACAACATGACTGCGTGCGGCGTTAGTTGTGCCACCTCTCTGACTCTGACAGTGAGTGAATGTGATTGCAAGGTTCTGCACTCAATTCTTATGGGTACTAGAACTACTATCTACCTGCCTACAGGGTCAGGGGGAGGGGGTTAATCTGGGGTACTACCTTCCTACTGGGGGGGTAATCTGGGGATACTACCTTCCTACTGGGGGAGGGGGTTAATCTGAGCATACTACCTGCCTACTGGGGGGAGGGGGTTAATCTGGGCCCCCCAGTAGGCAGGTAGTACCCCCAGATTTACCCCTCCCCCCCAGTAGGAAGGTAATACCCCCAGATTAACCCCCTCTTCCCCCAGTGGGATGTAGTACCCCCAGATTAACCCCCTCCTGGGGTACTGGGGGTACTACCTGCCTACTGGGGGGGAGGGGGTTAATCTTGGTGTACTACATGCCTGCTGGGGGGAGGGGGTTAATCTGGGGGGTACTATCTGCCTACTGGGCGGAGGGGGTTAAAACGGGGTACTACCTGCCTACTTGGGTGAGGGGGTTAATCTGGGGGTACTACATGCCTGCTGGGGGTATAGGGTTAATCTGGGGGTACTACCTGCCTACTAGGGGAAGGGGGTTAATCTGGGGGTACTACATGCCTACAGGGGGAGGGGGTTAATCTGGGGTACTACCTGCCTACTGGGGGGTTCTAATATGGGGCTACTACCTGTCAACTGGGGGGTTCTAATATGGGGCTACTACCTGCCTACTGGGGGGGTTAATCTGGGTCCATAATCGCAATCGCACAGTTTCGTGCAGCCCTACTAGCTTTGTACCTGGCTACCTAACTACCTACATCAGTGTTTCCCAACCAGGGTACAAAACTATGACTCCCAGCATGCCCTGAAATAAAGAGGTTGTATGTGCGATGTAGATTTGCAACAGCTGGAGGCACTATGGTTGGGGAATGGTGACCTACTTACATATCTGGCAACCTGCTCTGTTACTGAGTGAGACACCAAGGGGGGCATTATTACAGGCCTATAGATGAGGAGATTGTGTAGTGTTAAGGAGAGCACTGGAAAAATGCGGAGTCTAAGATGTTTGTTCTGCAGATGAAGATAGATGAAGTTTTGGCTGGAAGGAGACATCATGGCGGTCTGAGTCGGACGGGGAAGAAAAGGAAAGAGGATGACGCTGATCAGAAAAGACGTGACCTGTGAGTTCCTTCATGTAGCTGTAATCATTTATATGGGGTATATAACCTGTGTACAGCTGGTATATACCTCTATATGGTCCTATATAATCACTATATGGTCCTGTATATAATCACTTATATGGTATATATCCTGCATACAGGCTTTGCGTGTGTAAGGTGTGGAGGGGGGGGGCCTCCATGTCTATTTTGATTGGGGCCCCCAAATTCCTTCAAACGGCCCTGGCTGAAGGATGGCAGGGACGGCTCCTGCACATCTCCCCGTCCGGCTGTGGGAGTCCTAGGCGGCTGCAGAGTGATGCCAGCCCGAGCTCCTTTTAACATATAACGGAGCCGCAGAGTTTTTAGTCCTTACTGTCAGATCAAATTTCCCGCGGGGTCCTGTAATTGGCTGCTCGGTCCTGGCCAATCACAGGACCCAGAGGGAAATATGAAATTATAGTAGGGGATATAGAAACTCTGCAGCGCCGAGGTATATTAAAAGGAGCCCGGGCTGGCATCACTCTGCAGCCGTCCAGTCTGATTCTAACCCCGCTATCCTAACTTAATAACGGTGACACTGTTTTACACCCCCTCCTTGTCTCCCGCCCGCGCCGCACATCTCCCGCCCGCTACCTGCTACAAGACTACAACTCCCAACATGCCACTCACTGTAAGGGCATGCTGGGAGTTGTAGTCTTGTAACAAGTAGCAGACAGATGGGAGATGTGCAGCGTGGTCGAGTGGGAAAAAATGGGGGGATGTAAATCAGTGTCCCCGGGATAGAATCAGACGGAGCCTGGGTGGCTGCAGAGTGATGCCATCCCGGGCTCCTTTGTAGAGTTGTTATATCATATTTCTTGTTGGAGCTGTGATCGCGGCTGCCAGCTCCTGGCTGGCTCACATTTACGCTGTTTTGGAGGGCTTGCGACTTTCTGTGCGACTTTCGCACTTGATAAATCTCTATCCACTGCAAAGTTAAAAATAAAATGTACTTTCCTACGCTCTTTTGTAGCTTTTTGCTTAGAGCCAAAAGTCACACAAAAATTTGCTTAGGTGCTAATGTGACTTTTTGTGTGATTTTTGTAAGCAAAAAAAGAGCTGTAGATCTATATATATAGAACTCAATGTGTGTGTGTATGTAAGTGTGTATGCGTATATGTATGTATGTGTGTATGTTCCAGCATCACATCCAAACGGCTAAAGATATTAACATGAAACTTGGCACACATGTTACTTATATGTCAACAACAAACATCGGATAGGTAATGTAACCCTTAATCACTCCCATTTTCCAGGGTCGGGGTTTTTGTTTAAAGTCCCATACAAGTCTATGGGAAATATATGTTACTGCATAACTACTAAATGGCTGGAGATAATTTGATAATACTTGGTCACATGTTACTTATATGTCCACTTAAAATATAGGATAGTTAATTTAACCCTTAACTACCCCATTTGTGAGGGTTGGAGTTTTTGTTTAAAGTCCCATGCAAATCAATGGGAAATGTATGTTCTCACATAACTTCCCTACGGCTGGAGATATTTCAATAAAACCTGGTACACATATTACTTATATGTCAAATAAAAAGATATGATAGTAAAATTAACCCTTACCTACACCCTTATATAAAAGATGGGTTCTTGTTTCAAGTCCCATGCAAGTATATGGGACTTCCAGTACCTTACTCCGCAAGCTCCGCTATGCATCTCCTGGTGAATGTGTCAATCCGGCTTGCAAGCCACACACCATATAACAAAGACACGCCCACTGTTTAAGCCCCACCCCTTTTATTCTCTACCTTTTTGTGCGTTGGTCTGGCTTGCAAATCACGCCCAGTCCCACAAAGCCATGTCACCTTCTATTTTCAGCTTACAATATCTTCATCACAAATCAGTCCCACCTGAGGACAGGATATGAGGATGGGACATAAGGATGGGATATGAGGTTGTGAAATGAAGATGGGATGTGAGGTCGGGATATGAAGACAGGATGTGAGGAAGGGATACGAGGTCGAGATAGGAGGACGGGATATGTGGTCAAGATAGGAGGATGGGAAATTAGGTTGAGATATGAGGATGGGATATGAAGACAGGACATGAAGACGGGATATGAGGTCAAGATAGGAGGTCAAGATATGAGGACAGGATATGAGGACAGGATATGAGGTTGGGATATGAGGAGGGGATATGGGGTTGGGAAATGAGGACAGGATAGGAGGTCGAGATAGGAGGACGGGATAGGAGGACGGGATAGGAGGACGGGCATTAACATGTAAATCATTTTTAAACAAAACTTCTACTTTCTATAGCCAAATAAGAGGATTCACTGGAAAATAATAACAGCAGTTTGAAATTTATTTGGTGAGCCACAGTGGTTGTCTGTGAGCACTTTTACTCATTGAAACCCATGGAGATGTGACTGCGTTTTTGTGTGGCTCTTTCAATTGAACTCTATGGTTAAATAAGAAATTTAGATACGATGCATCCATTATGAAAGAATAATGTAAAAGCTTGTCTTCTACGGGTTGTCTGTCATCTCAATTCCTATTTTTCCTCTGATATGTCATTTCTACTGCAGCCTAAATTTCCCATAATGCCTCCGGCTTTGCAGAGTCATGGGGTTGTTGCCTTATCATTGCACCTCAACTGTTCTAATACCTAATAAGTAATTCTAATAAGTAAAGCAAGTGATACGACATGTAAAAGTGACATAGAACTTCTGCCCCTAGCTCATTCTGCAGATTCTCAGTGTGTCCCTTTGAGATGCAAATCAATTCACAAAAACCCAAGACCATAAAGCCCAGGACACTAAATCCCCGTCTTAGACCTTCCCTATAAAACTTAACTTTTATTATATATTTATATTAAAATAAAAATATATGGTGACCAATGTGAATATTAAAAAGTAACGTCACTGTGCTTTCATATTTTTGCTTTCACAGATTGGGATATTTCCCTTTTCAATGTATATAGTCTATACCAAATGAGTCTGCAGTACTCAGTATGGTTTAATAGCGCAGTGGCAACAACCTTAAAACCAAAACTTTGCCCCCCTCTAAATGTTTCGGTGCACCAGCTTCCTTTGAGATGCAGCTTCAGCCTGTCTTTTAGTGATAAGTTTCTCCCTGTCAGTGTGGTGGCGGGGTGTGTGGTGCAGGGCAGATGTTTTTACCCTAGGGGAAGATGGCATTAATCCCTTGTATTCATGATGCCAGGGCGTGGTTTAGCCTATAACTACCTGAAGGTATACCGCTGGATCCTGGGCCAGGCACAGGGGCAATAAAGACTCCAACGCCAAGTTACGAACGGTAGCTTTACTGAGGATAGACAGTTGGTAAATGTCTATACAGTTCTGCCAGGGCCCAAGGAGGTGACCAGTGACACAGAGACCTTAAGGGCTTGCTGGGACTTGTAGTAAGACTGGGCAATTGAATGCAGACCACGCAGACTTGACAGATGACAGGAACTGACTTGACTTGACTCATAAAGCTGTGACTTTAGCTTACTTGACTTGATGGTGGCTGCAGGACTGGACTTTGAGGTCTCCAACACTCTGGACACACAAACTAGGCACAACTGCACTTGACCTCAGCTTAGCAGAAGTGCAGAGCTCAAAGAGAGAGAAGCTCCACCCAGGGCTTCTAGGACTAGCAGGGAGCCCATAGGTCACTCTTGGGATAACCTGGTTACTGGTACCTCCTGGGTAACAATCACATGATATATCACAAGGTACAACCCTTGAATAAAGCAACATTACATTTTATAACACTTTACATGGTAGAACATATTTACAATGGGGAAACAAGTGCAGGGGGCCTTGGAGACACTGAAGGAGTCTGCCTGACAGGACAGCAGGAGCACGGGGTAACACCTACTGTACTGTGCCACCACATCAGCTCTTACAGGCAAAAGGCATGTCACAGGGTACACTTTTGACTCTACACACAGTATTCTCCAGAGAACAAAAAGGGTCAGCTTGTTGTAAGGCATAGTGGTCAGTGGCAAATCTGCACAATTTCAGGAATGAAAAAAAAGTGTATATACAGATAATTACATAAAACATAAAATCTACCATAACATTTTTTTTACTCAATTCAACAAATAGATAATTTTGTCGACACACTCCCTCCCTAGACAGTGCTTTCTTTTGTAAGAAGGGTCCCCTGTTAAAATGGAATCCCACTGCTGAGACTCCTAGCAATCAGGAGAAAATTGTTGATTCCCTTGCAACATCACCACAGGGAATCGGAAGGATTACATAGTCTATATGAAAATAAATGGTCTGTCAGCGTATAGTACTCTATAGTAGTGTTGAGCGGCATAGGCCATATTTGAATTCGCGATATTTTGCGAATATATGGACAAATATTCATCATATATTCGCTAAATTCGCATATTCGTAATATTCACATTTTATTTTCGCATATGCGAAAATTCACATATGTGAAAATATGCATATGCAAAAATTAGCATATACAAAAATTAGCATATGCAAAAATTAGCATATGCAGAAATTCTCACACCAGTCTCATACAGTAGTATTAGAGCCTTCTTTACACCACACAAGCTGGAAGCAGAGTGGGATGATCACTGTGATGTGTACTGTGAAAAAAAATGATGTATACTGTGAAAAAAGAATTCGCGAATATGCGATATTCGCAAATAAAATTTGAATTGCGAATATTCGCGAGCAACACTACTCTATAGGAATGCACCTCAATAATAAATCCCACTCTGTTGATTCAGAATCTATGGGCCTCAATCAGCAGAATATATAAAATGTATTAAAATCAACAATAGTCTGAAAGTATCGTAATGGTGCACAATGGACATATGACACGTGCGCTGTAAATGACGCTGCCTTCCCTTGTAATGACTGTGCATTACACTGAACTTTTGCTGCATGTGTCCTCTCAAAGAGGCACAGGGTTCCTTACACACAAAATATGTTAATCTTTGTCCTAATCTTACTCTATGACCGCCTAACCACGGAGATAAAAATAACACAGGCATTTTTTTTTAATCTTCAGTATAAAGTAGTCCCACAGACTCAGACTAATCCATCGTATTATCACTAGAGAAAACATAGAACGCCTTAACTCTTCAATCCCTGGATGCTTCTCTTAGAAAATATTGCTATGGGTGATGTGACTTTGTTTCAGAGGAGGGTAATGTGGTCGCATTTCTGCATCCGTATTGTGGCCGCAATTCCCTGGCCAACCGCAGGTCTAATGACCCAAATTTTATTAGTACTCTATAGGATTAATGTACAGTTTTGCAGATAGCTTTATCGGATTGTATTATGATAAAGGCATTAGTGGGAAAAAAAGATTACAAAATTATAATGACGAAATGAGTAAGGTGTTCATCTAAAAAGGCAGCCGCTTAAAGGGGACATCAAACATCTTATCCTTTGGATAGGGGACAAGATGTCTAAACGTGGAGGGGGGTGTCCGGCCACTGCCCCCCCCCCACCCCCCTTGTGATCTCGGTGCAGACACCTGCCATTCTGAACATTACGCTCAGAACGCTGGGTTCGGGAGGCCGTGGATGGGGCGTCACGCCATGCCCCCTCCATTCATGTGAAAAGTTGATTTTTGACAGTAACACCTTAAAGGGGTACTCCACTTGCCCAGCATCCAGAACATTTTGTTTCAAACGCTGGGTGTGGGCTGCGGGGGTCGTGATGTCACGGCCACACCCCTTGTGATGTTGCGTCACACCCCCTCATTGCAAGTCTATGGGAGGGGGCGTGGCAGCTGCCTTGCCCCCTCCCATAGACTTGCATTGAGGGGGTGTACGTGACGTCACAAGGGGTGTGGCCGTGACGTCACGACCCCTGCAACCGGCACCCAGCATTTGGAACAAAATGTTCCGGATGCTGGGCCGGTGGAGAAACCCTTTAAGCTATTTAACATTTTCATGCATTTCACCATGTCCATCCTGATGAATTAAATTTCTTACACATCTTACACATCTTATCCCCTATCCAAAGGATAGGGGATAAGATGCCTGATCGCGGGAGTCCCGCAGCTGGGGACCCCGGGGATCATGCACAGGGCACCCCATTTGTAATCATGCTCCGGGGACTGATTACAAACGGGGTGCGGCATGCATGATCCGGGGGGTCCCCAGCTGCGGGATTCCCGCGAACAGGCATCTTATCCCCTATCCTTTGGATAGGGCATAAGATGTGTAAGCACTGGAGTACCCCTTTAAAGGAAAACACTCAATAAATGGCCACTGCAGAGGAAATATAGTATCACATGCTGGCAATTTGTATGAATAAGTCACAGCAAAATTGTGTCCATAAGTTTGCCAACTGAACAAATATATCATTAAATAAAAAAATAATGGGCCATGATGGTAAACAGAAATAAAAATGAGAGCCATGCATGGGACCAGGAATGAGATGGGAAGCTGTAATAGGGACCAGGAATAAAACAGGAAGCCATGCTGTAGACTAGGGATAAGATAAGGAGTCCTGCTAGGTACTAGAGGTGGGAGGGGAGCCATGCTAGGACCAGGATTGGGATGGGCACCATAGATGAGACATGGAATGAGATGGGGTTATGAGATGTGGAGCCATGTTTGGGACTAGGAATGAGACAGGAAGTCCTGCTAGGGGCCAGCAATGAAATTGCAGTGAACTAGAAATGGGATGTGGAGCCATGCAGGAGACCACAAATAAGAGGGTGTGCCATGCTGAGGACCAGTTAATAACATATGATAAAATACTTGATTATTTTGGGCTCTTTCAGTATATTTGAATTTGCTTATGTGCTGTATATTCTTGCTGACTCCATTAGACACTTCTTTATTACCCATATTCTACCTACCAATACTTACTTACCCTTAGATATGGTCATGTGCTGTCCCTAAGTTATCAATACACACATATATTCTGTGTATCTGATCTATTCCTCTCCCTGATGAACCCACACAGCATCCAAGTAAGAGAAACCTGCCAGGTTCCAAGGTATAACTATCATTAGTGTTTTTTAACCTTTTTTTTATTTGATCCTATATGGCATTTAGACCTGTGCGGGTGGTACAGATCTTATTTTGTGCATATATTTTTGTATGATTTTCATTGATGCACCCTTTCTTTTTGGGACACTAGGTCTGTGGGATTGCTAACTGTTGGGAATTTTTACTCCCCCCCCCCCCCCCCGATTGATTTGTTTCTTTAAAAGGACCACCCCTAGTTAGTAATTTAGTAACTGTAGTAATTCACATATTTAGGTACAAAAATATTTATAGACCATAACAGAAATTCTCATCTGAATTCTAGAGAGAATTAAAATCAATTTTCTCCACAATTCAATTATAAACATACTGTGTGTTCAGTGAACATCTATTCATTTCCAGACACTCGGTGAGAAGAGTAAATTGTAAATGTGAATTCAACTAATTATCTTAATTAAATATGTTCTCAATTCCTAGCAACAAATTGACATTAGTAAAGCTTTGGGTCTTTTTCAGCTTTGTAAAATTAAATGCTGTCAAAGAAAACACGTGCCAAACACAATGAACTGTCATACCTAACAGAATAAAAAATATGCTGCCATCAGCAGAAATGTTCTACCTGGTCCGATGCAGAATGATGCAATTACACCCAGAATGCACACAATGCTAATGTACGGTATCCATGGTGCGCGGTCCTATCAATAAATCAAATATCATTTTTATGGATTTTTGAAAAATAACAATACATTATACTACAACAGATACAAAGTGAACTAAAATTGGGTTACTTTTGGACATGGAATTTCAAAATTCTGATAATCCAGCACTTTTTTTTATTTGGATCTAAACTCCAAAACAAGTGTACATTTTTACAAGATAACAATGAAGGGCACTAAATAATATAGTGTGCCACCAAATAGTGTTAGTTAATAGAAGATCTAATTTTCTAGAAAATGTTTTAAGATATTTTGTGCCTTACGAAAAAGTATCATGGAAGTACAGTTTTGTCACAATCTTATAGTTTGTGTCACAAACATGTATTCTTTGCAGTCGTAGGTGTACTTCGTTCCTGGACTGTGGTTCTTTTAATCCACTACCCTGTCAAAAGTGCTGCCAAGATTTTTATTTTTTTCTGCCTATATTCTGAGCACATTACTGATGAAGCTATACACATTAGATCATGTCCCACTCTCCCCCCTTTTTGGCATGATCGGCCAACATATCATGTGTTTGGTGGCATCCAGACTTTGGATTTGAATTTTTTTGGTACCATTCTTGCAGGTCAGTTTAGTAGGGGATAAGTTTTAGATCGTGGGGGGTCCGACCGCTGGAACCCCCAGCGATCTCCTGTATGGGGTCTCGGCTTTACCTGGGAGTGATGCGTCATGATCCTAGGGAGAGCTGGGGCCCCCTACAGGAGATCGCGGGGGGTCCCAGTGATCAGGCCCTCTGCAATCTAAAACTTGCCCCCTATTCTTTGGATAGGGGAATAGTTTTCCCCCCATGATATATCTCCTTTAAGAAATAAGTTCTGAATGGACATCATAAAGGACCCTCAGGAATACTGGGTTCAAAATAATTAAATATGTTGTTACTCTTACATGTAATGGAAAAGTATACTGTAGGTCTAGCTGAATGTTGCAGTCCAGAAATAGAAAAATATTGTGAAAAATTAGCCATATAGAATTTTATACTTTATTAATATATACATAAACTTCTTACCTGAAAAGTTAGTGATATAGTTAGTATTCCAAAAAATATCGTCATCAACCCAAAACCACCAATAAGAAGAACTCTTCTTCCAAGTTTTTCCACTGTCATTCCCTGGGGATATACAAAACAGATGTACATGATAAAATAGCATTTTATACAAAACATAAAGAATAAAATCTTTAATATTGATATCACAAATTTCGATATTCAGGGGGCATGGCCTAGCATGGAATCTGAGCGGATATGCTATTTCACATTTATCTAAGGTGAAATACACTGCTCAAAAAAATAAAGGGAACACTTAAACAACACAATGTCAACTCCAAGTCAATCACACTTCTGTGAAATCACACTGTCCACTCAGGAAGCAACACTGATTGACAATCAATTTCACATGCTGTTGTGCAAATGGAACAGACAACAGGTGAAAATTATAGGCAATTAGCAAGGAGTGGAATAAAGGAGTGGTTCTGCAGATTGTGACCACAGACCATGTCTCAGTTCCTATGCTTCCTGGCCGATGTTTTGGTCACTTTGGAATGCTGGCGGTGCTTTCACTCTAGTGGTAGCATGAGACGGAGTCTACAACCCACACAAGTAGCTCAGGTAGTGCAGCTCATCCAGGATGGCACATCAATGCGAGCTGTGGGAAGGTTTGCTGTGCCTGTCAGCCTAGTGTCCAGAGCATGGAGGTGCTACCAGGAGACAGGCCAGTACATCAGGAGACGTGGAGGAGGCCGTAGGAGGGCAACAACCCAGCAGCAGGACCGCTACCTCGGCCTTTGTGCAAGGAGGAGCAGGAGGAGCACTGCCATAGCCCTGCAAAATGACCTCCAGCAGGCCACAAATGTGCATGTTGAGGTAAGGATAAAATATGTGGACAATCCGGATGGTGCCTTCCTTAGAGATTGAAGAAAATCCCTAAGGAAGGCGCCGTCCGGATTGTCCACATATTTTATCCTTACATCAATTTTTCAACCGGACTGAAGAGTCACGGGGAAAGGACGCCGAGGCTGCCACCTATCATCGGCTCAGCGAGTCTACATGCCATCAAAGGTGTTGCACTCTCAGTACAACACCACACGGTAAGGTGTATTATTTTTATCCGCCTTAGTGCTATAGCCCGCAATATTTCACTAGGAGCGGACCTCTCTTTCTTCATTTTACTTCACAAATGTGCATGTGTCCACTCAAACGGTCAAAAACAGACTCCATGAGGGTGATATGAGGGCCCAATGTCCACAGGTGGGGGTTGTGCTTACAGCCCAACACCGTGCAGGATGTTTGGCATTTGCCAGAGAACACCAAGATTGGCAAATTCACCACTGGTGCCCTGTGCTCTTCAGAGATGAAAGCAGGTTAACACTGAGCACATGTGACAGATGTGACAGAGTCTGGAGATGCCATGGAGAATGTTCCGCTGCCTGGAACAACCTCCAGCAGGACCGGTTTGGCAGTGTGTCAGTAATGGTGTTGGGTGGCATTTCTTTGGGGGGCCGCAAAGCTCTCCATGTGCTTGCCAGAGGTAGCCTGACTGCCATTAAGTACCGAGATCCTCAGACCCCTTGTGAGACCATATGCTGGTGCGGTTGGCCTTGGGTTCCTCCTAATGCAAGACAGTGCTAGACCTCATGTGGCTGGAGTGAGTCAGCAGTTCCTGCAAGAGGAAGGCATTGATGCTATGGACTGGCCCACCTGTTCCCAAGACCTGAATCCGATTGGGCACATCTGGGACATCATGTCTCGCTCCATCCATCAACGCCACGATGCACCACAGACTGTCCAGGAGTTGGTGGATGCTTTAGTCCAGGTCTGGGAGGACATCCTTGCAGAGACCATTCACCACCTGATCATGAGCATACCCAGGCGTTGTAGGGAGGTCATACCTACTTTTTGACTCATTTGCCTCATTTTGACTTGTTTTAAGGACATTACATGAAAGTTGGATCAGCCTGTAGTGTATTTTTCCACTTAGATTTTGAGTTTGACTCCATATCCAGACCTCCATAGGTTGATAAATTTGATTTCCATTGATAATTTTTGTGTGATTTTGTTGTCAGCACATTCAACTATGTAAAGACGAGGTAATAGATCTGTGACAAGGTAATAGTTTTGGTATCCAGAGTACATGGCTTAGTTGTTCCTTATGATCCTAAGGCATGTTTGTTGGGATATGTGGGGGAGCTCATACGGGATGATCATGAGAAATTGGTTGTTGTCAAAATTTTATATCATGATCTTAAAGTCATTGGATACAGAAGAAGCCACCTGGTCTGAACTAATAAATACCTTATATGTAACTAAATTGACGGAGAAGCATGTATATATATTTAAGAGGAAAAGCACAAATAAAAGACAATTTTTATTATTGTAAAATGGTAATGCGGTGTAAAATTTATCTAGTCTTTGAATGATCAAGTGACCTCAATCCAAAACACACTCCTTTTTAATGTATTATCTTAGGTAATGGTGTGAACACAAATGATGTCAATAAATCATCAAAACCACATACTGCAGATTACAGATGACATGAAGCTTCCTTCATTGACATAAAGTCTTGAGAATTGTTAACAGTAGCTATTGACTGTTTCTTTTATAACTAACCAGGGTCATAACATAATGTGCGTATGCCCCAATGGAAAATATGCAACAGGGGTCCTCACTTATTGTGAGCCCATTGAGTGCCCACTTCGGTGAAAAACAATTATTTTTAAATCAACTTGTGCCAGAAAGGTTAACAGATTTGTAAATTACTTTGATTTAAAAATCTTAATCCTTCCAGTACTTAACTGCTGTATGATCCACAGGAAGTTCTTTTCTTTTTTAATTTACTTTCTGTTTGACCACAGTGCCCTCTGCTGACACCTCTGTCTATGTCAGGTACTGTCCAGAGCCGGATAGGTTTTCTATGGGAATTCGTTTGTACTCTGGACAGTTCGTGACATGGCCAGAGGTAACAGCAGAGAGCACTGTGGTCAGACCAAAAAGAAATTAAAAAAGAAAATAACTTCCTGTGGAGCATAAGGCAGCTGATAAGTGTTAGGATTCGGTTAGCTGGATGTGGATCCTCTGTGTCAGCGAGGGATTGGCGTGGACCGTGTCGGTGGACCGGTTCTAGGTTGCTACTGGTTTTCACCAGAGCCTGCCGCAAAGCGGGATGGTCTTGCTTCTGCGGTAGCAACCAGGTTGTATCCACCGGCAACGGCTCAACCTCGCTGACTGCTGAGAAGGCGTGGGACAGAAGGACTAGGCAGAGGCAAGGTCAGACGTAGCAGAAGGTCGGGGGCAGGTGGCAAGTTTCGTAGTCAATAACAATAGCAGAAGGTCTGGAACACAGGCTTTGGACAACACTAAACGCTTTCTCTGTCACAAGGCAACAAGATCCGGCAAGGAAGGAAAGGGGAAGTGAGGTTATATGGACAGGGAGCAGGTGGAAGCTAATTAGACTGATTGGGCCAGGCACCAATCACTGGTGCACTGGCCCTTTAAATCTTAGAGAGCTGGCACGCGCGCACCCTAGAGAGCGGAGCCGCGCGCGCAAGAACATGACAGCCGGGGACCGGGACGGGTAAGTGACTTGGGATGCGATTCGCGAGCGGGCACGTCCCGCTATACGAATCGCATCCCCATCGTGAATGTCAGTGCAGCGCTCCCGGCCAGCGGGTCTGACCGGAGCACTGCAGAGAGGAGAACGCCGCGAGCGCTCTGGGGAGGAGCAGGGACCCGGTGCACTCGGCGTAACAGTACCCCCCCCTTAGGTCTCCCCCTCTTTTTGTCTCCTTGTCCCTTCAAAAGAGACGAGAACATAGGGGACGCCTCTTGAGTCTCCTTCTGGAACAAAAAGGAGTCCTGGGTAGCTACACCAGCGGCAGGTAGTTCAGAAGGAATGGGAATGGGGAGGGAGGGCAGAGAGTGAAGCATGTCACAGGGCAGAGTGTCACCAGGACGGGGGTTATGAGGAGGCACGGCACAGTCCTGATAGGCCTTAGGGAGACCAGGCACAGGAGGAGACACTGAGGCCCGACAGACGGGACTGGGAGCAGACGTGAGGCATTTCTTGCGGCAAGCAGGACCCCAATACTTGATCTCCCCGGTGGTCCAGTCAAGGGTGGGAGAATGATGCTGGAGCCATGGCAGACCGAGGAGGACTTCAGAGGTGCAGTTGGGCAGGACAAAAAATTCAATTTTCTCGTGATGCAGTCCAATGCTCATAAGCAAGGGCTCTGTGCGGTAACACACAGTGCAGTCCAACTTCATTCCGTTGACCGAAGAGATGTAGAGCGGCTTGACGAGATGGGTCACCGGGATGCAGAACCTATTCACCAAAGAGGCCAGAATAAAATTTCCAGAAGAACCAGAGTCCAAGAAGGCCACGGCTGAGAAGGAGGAGTTGGCAGAAGGAGAAATCCGCACGGGCACAGTGAGACGTGGAGAAGCAGACTTCGTGCCAAGAGACGCCACACCCACGTGAGCTGGGTGCGTGCGTGCGTTTCCCAGACGTGGAGGATGAATAGGGCAATCCACCAAGAAATGTTCGGTACTGGCGCAGTACAGACATAAATTTTTACCCCTACGGCGAGTCCTCTCTTCATGGGTCAGGCGAGACCGATCCACTTGCAAAGCCTCCTCGGCGGGAGGCACAGGGGTAGATTGCAAAGGATACTGTGAGAGAGGTGCCCAGAGATCAAGGTCTTTTTCCTGGCGGAGCTTCTGGTGTCTTTCAGAAAAACGCATGTCAATGCGGGTGGCCAAATGGATAAGTTCTTGCAGGTTGGCAGGAATCTCTCGTGCGGCCAGCACATTCTTGATGTTACTGGATAGGCCTTTTTTAAAGGTCGTGCAGAGGGCCTCGTTATTCCAGGATAATTCGGAGGCGAGAGTACGAAATTGGATGGCGTACTTGCATACTGAAGAATTACCCTGGACCAGGTTCAGCAGGGCAGTCTCGGCAGAAGAAGCTCGGGCTGGTTCCTCGAAGACACTACGGACTTCAGCGAAGAAGGACTGGACTGTGGTTGCGGCAGGATCATTGCGGTCCCAGAGTGATGTGGCCCAAGACAAGGCCTTTCCAGACAGAAGACTCACTACGAACGCCACCTTAGACCGTTCTGTAGGAAATTGGTCCGACAACATCTCCATATGTAGGGAACATTGAGACAGGAAGCCACGGCAGAGTCTAGAGTCCCCATAAAATTTGTCCGGCAGGGACAAGCGGAGGCTAGGAGCGGCCACTCGCTGCGGAGGAGGTGCAGGAGCTGGTGGAGGAGATGGTTGCTGCTGTAGCAGTGGCAGAAGTTGCTGTAAAGTGGCGGTCAACTGCGACAGCTGCTGTCCTTGTTGGGCAATCTGCTGCGATTGCTGGGCGACCACCGTGGATAGGTCAGCGAGACTTGGAAGCGGCACCTCAGCGGGATCCATGGCCGGATCTACTGTTAGGATTCGGTTAGCTGGATGTGGATCCTCTGTGTCAGCGAGGGATTGGCGTGGACTCTGTCGGTGGACCGGTTCTAGGTTGCTACTGGTTTTCACCAGAGCCCGCCGCAAAGCGGGATGGTCTTGCTGCGGCGGTAGCAACCAGGTCGTATCCACCGGCAATGGCTCAACCTCGCTGACTGCTGAGAAGGCGTGGGACAGAAGGACAGAGGCAAGGTCAGACGTAGCAGAAGGTCGGGGGCAGGCGGCAAGGTTCGTAGTCAATAACAATAGCAGAAGGTCTGGAACACAGGCTTTGGACAACACTAAACGCTTTCTCTGGCACAAGGCAACAAGATCCGGCAAGGAAGGAAAGGGGAAGTGAGGATATATGGACAGGGAGCAGGTGGAAGCTAATTAGACTGATTGGGCCAGGCACCAATCACTGGTGCACTGGCCCTTTAAATCTTAGAGAGCTGGCACACGAGCACCCTAGAGAGCGGAGCCACGCGCGCAAGAACATGACAGCCGGGGACCGGGACGGGTAAGTGACTTGGGATGCGATTCGCGAGCGGGCGCGTCCCGCTATGCGAATCACATCCCCATCGTGAATGTCAGTGCAGCGCTCCCGGTCAGCGGGTCTGACCGGAGCGCTGCAGAGAGGAGAACGCTGCGAGTGCTCCAGGGAGGAGCATGGACCCGGAGCGCTCGGCGTAACAATAAGTAACGGAAGGATTAAGATTTTTTAATTGAAGTAATTTACAAATCTGTTAACCTTTCTGGCACCAGTTGATTTAAAAATAATGGTTTTTCACCGGAGTACCCCTTTAAGCTCTTTTGCCACCTCAGAAGTCATCATAATGGGCTCACAATAAGTGAGGACCCCTGCTGCATATTTTACTGTTGCATGTTTTTTTTGTGTGTCTACAGTTAACCCCTTAATGACCAAGGATGTATATTTACGCCCTTGGCAGGCTCTCGCGATATAACACGGGGTCACGCGGTGACCCCGTGTCATATCGGGTCGGTCCCGGCATGTATCTGAAGCCGGGACACGGGGCTAATAGTGCGCAGCAGCGATCACGGTGCCACGCGCTATTAAACCTTTAGAAGCGTCAAAGTTGAACGCCGCATCTAAAACAAAAGTAAAAGCTTCCCGGCTGCTCAGTGGGGTTGATCGGGACCACAGCAGTGAAAATGCAGTGTCCCGATCAGCTAGGACGTGAGCAGAGATCCTCTTAGCCTGAGATGCAGGCTTGAGCAATCGACCTCTGATAACACTGATCAATGCAAAGCTATGGCTTTGCAGTGAACAGTGTAAAAGATCAGTGTGTGCAGTGTTATAGTCCCCTATGGGAGCTATAACACTGTAAAAAAAAGTGTAAAAAAAAAGTTAATAAATGTTATTTAACCCTTTCCCAAATAAAAGTCCAAATCACCCCCCTTTTCCATAAAAAAAAACATATAAATAAAAATAAATATAAACATATGTGGTATTGCCGCGTGCGTAAATGTTCGAACTATAAAAATATATCATTAATTAAACCGGACGATCAATGGCGTATGCGCCAAAAAATTCCAAAGTTCAAAATAACATATTTTTCTTTTTTATATAAAAAGCAATCAAAAATGCTACCGCTAAAAACTTCAGATCACGGCACAAAAAATGAGCCCTCATACTGCCCCATACGCAGTAAAATAAAAAAAGTTATAGGGGTCAGAATATGACAATTTTAAATGTATAAATTTTCCTGCATGTAGTTATGAATTTTTCCAGAAGTACGACAAAATCAAATGTGGTGTCCCGGTACCGTATTCCATACCGTACCTTATATGGTGGTCCCCAGTTACTACGTTCAGGAAGGGTCCCCCAGGTGGTACAGCCCCTAGTCGCCTCCTCCTTCTCTAATTTTATAATTTTTATGTGTACATATTTAATAATGGGTATATTTAATATAATGCATATTAGTATACTTACCTTGGTAGCGTCGCAGGACCTTCGGTTATGGGACTATGTTAATTCCTCTATGGTATGTTGGATGACCTTTGGACGTCCTTGGGTCACATGATTACCCATAACCCTTTGTAAAGATGATTGACAGAAGTACTGGACCAATCAGCTGAAGGCCAGCCCCTGCCCATATAAGGGAGCTGTAGCCAATTATTGCTCTCTTGGGTTGCTGCTCTCGTGGATGCCGGACTATAAGGACGGATCTGCACAACTTACAAAGACACGCTAGGCCTGAAGCCTACTGGCCTCAGCGTGAAATCGAAACATGAGTCTTAAACTGAATCCCCGCTAAAGCTAGCGATACTGCTGGACCTCAACTAAATCCCCTCAATCCAGGGGAACAGCTCATATCAGTCTATGGACTCTAAAACGCTTAAGGTCCCAACCACTGTCAATCTCTAAGAGACTTTGCATGTATAGAGACTGTTCCGGTTATGAAGCTTGCATAAAATCTTCAGTAAAAGTTCTGACTGTTTTCAGCAAACTCTCCGGTTGTGGACATTCAATTATTCCATACCTCCCTATCGCTCTTGGAAGGGGTGGCAGTAGGACAAGCATTGCAGAGGAGCCCTCACCCTGGCATCACAAATAGAAGGGGTTAATCAGACACCCTTTAATTACCGCACAGCTACACCCCATATACCCTACACCCCCAGGCTATCACACAAGCCTACATAAGTAGGGTATAATTTTAATCGTATGGACCTACAGAATAAAGATAAGGTGTCATATTTACTGAAAAATGTACTGCGTAGAAACGGAAGCCCCCAAAAAATACAAAATGGTGCCGTCCTTAAGGGGTTAAAGGGGTATTCTGGCAAGAGACATCTTATTCCCTTTCCAAAGGATAGGGGATAGGATGTTTGATAGCAGGTGCTTGCCTCTTGGATCCCCCGCAATCTCTGTGCAGCACCCAGCATTCTCTGCCGGCGTGCTGCTTCAGTCTCGGAAACCTCTGTGTTTCTGTGACTGGAGACGTGACGTCACACCATGCCAAGACTGGAGCAGCAGCTTAGCAGGGGGGTCCCAGCAGCGGGCCCCCTACGATCAGACATCTTATCCCGTGTCCTTTGGATAGGGGATAAGATGACTACAGCTGGAATACCCCTTTAACCTTGTATACTTTTGTTGTGAGCTGCACAAAATGTTTTGCTTGTTCCATTTCCTATCCCTATTAAACCCACAACCATTTCCTTTCCTAGTAACATAGTAACATAGTTCATAAGGTTGAAAAAAGACCAGAATCCATCAAGTTCAACCTATAACCATAATAAGTCAATATTGAGTTGAGTTGATCCAGAGGAAGGCAAAAAACCCTCATACTAGAGGTAAAAATTCCTGCCCGACTCCAAATATGGCATCAGAATAAATCCCTGGATCAACCTTCTGTCCCTATAAATCTAGTATACATAACCAGCAATGTTATTACTCTCCAAAAATACATCCAGACCCTTTTTGAACTCTATTACAGAGTTCACCATGACCATCTCCTCCGGGAGAGAATTCCACAGTCTCACTGCTCTTACAGTAAATAATCCCCACCTGTGCTGGTGTAGAAACCTTCTTTCCTCTAGACGTAGAGGGTGCCCCCTTGTTATTGATACAGTCCTGGGTATAAATAGATCATGGGAGAGATCTCTGTACTGTCCCCTGATATATTTATACATAGTTATTAGGTCTCCCCTAAGGCTTCTTTTTTCTAAACTAAATAACCGTAATTCTGATAATCTTTCTGGGTACTGTAGTCTTCCCATTCCCCGTATTACTCTGGTTGCCCGTCTTTGAACCCTCTCCAGCTTCACTATGTCTTTCTTATACACTGGTGCCCAGTACTGTACACAGTATTCTATGTGTGGTCTGACTAGTGATTTGTAGAGCGGTAGAATTATTTCCTTGTCGTGTGCATCTATGCCACTATTGATGCACCCCATGATTTTATTAGCCTTGGTAGCAGCTGCCCGACACTGGTCACTACAGCTAAATTTACTGTTAACTCCAAGTCCTTTTCCATGTCAGTCGTTCCAAGTGTTCTCCCATTTAATACATAATCCCAGCCCGGATTTTTCTTCCCCATGTGCATTACCTTACATTTATCAGTGTTGAGCCTCATCTGCCACTTCCTAGCCCAAACCTCCAATCTATCAAGTGTTTACTACTTTACAGAGTTTAGTGTCCTCTGCAAAGATTGCTACTTTACTATTCAACCCCTCTACAAGGTCATTAATGAATATATTAAATAGGACAGGACCCAAGACCCCTGTGGTACCCCACTAGTAACAGTCACCCAATCTGAATAAGTACCATTAATAACCACCCTCTGTTTCCTATCATTGAGCCAGTTACTTACCCACTTGCACAAATTCTCCCCCAGCCCAAACCTTCTCATTTTATGCACCAACCTTTTATGTGGAACCGTATCAAATGCTTTGGAAAAATCCAGATATACGACATCCAGCGATTCCCCCTGGTCCAGTCTGGAGCTCACCTCCTCGTAAAAGCTGATCAGGTTAGTTTGACAGGACCGATCCCTCATAAATCCATGCTGATACGGGGTCATACATTTATTTTTATCAAGATATTCCAAAATTGCATCTCTTAGGAAACCCTCAAACAATTTACATACAACCGAGGTTAAACTAACAGGTCTATAATTCCCAGGGTTACCTTTTGACCCCTTCTTAAATATTGGCACCACATTTTCCATGTGCCAGTCCTGGGGAACAGTCCCTGTCACTATAGAGTCCCTGAATATTAAAAATAGAGGTCTGTCTATTACATTACTTAATTCCTTTAGAACACGGGGGTGAATGCCATCTGGACCTGGTGATTTGTCTATTTAGATTTTTTGTAGGCGGCACTGTACTTCTTCCTGGGTTAGACAGGTGACCTGTACTGGGGATTTTACCTTATCACACTGTATTTCACCTGGCATTTCATTTTCCTCAGTGAATACAGTGGAAAAGAATTTGTTTAATATATTTGCTTTTTCCTGATCCCCGTTTATAATTTATTCCTCATCATTTTTTAAAGGGCCTACACTTTCATTTCTGACCTTTTTGCTATTTATATAGTTAAAGAACATTTTGGGGTTAGTTTTACTCTCTTTGGCAATGAGTCTTTCTGTCTCTATTTTTGCAGCTTTTAATTATTGGAGAACAAGTTATAATGTATTATATTATGATCACTATTTCGTAGGTATCCATCTACTTGCACATTAGTTACTCTATCAGGTCTGTTGGTTAATATTAAGTCTAATAGGCGCCCCCTCTGGTAGGGCCCTGCACCATTTGGGACAGATAATTGTCTTTAGCTATAGTCAGAAACCTGTTTCCTTTATGAGATTCACAGGTCTCAGTCTCCCAGTTTATATCAGGATAAAGTCCCCCATTATTATCACCTCATTCTGATTTGCTGCCTTGTTTATTTGCCTCAGTAATTGATCTTCTGGCTCTTCCATTATGTTTGGTGGCTTATAGCAAACCCCTATCAGAATTTTTTTATTTTTATCTCCATATATTTCTACCCATAATGACTCCACATTATCGTTTCCCTCCCAAATATCCTCCTGCAGTGCGGCCTTCAAATTGGACTTTACATAAAGACAGACTCCTACCTCTTTCCGTTTTGTCCGATCCTTCCTGAATAGACTATAACCCTGTATGTTGACCGCCCAGTCACAGCTATTGTCCAACCAAGTCTCTGTTATACCTACTATGTCATAATCCTCCTCAGAAATTTTCAACTCCAGTTCGTCAGTTTTATTGGACAGACTTCTGGCATTAGTCAACATATACTTCAATGATGTATGTTTTTTTTTTCCTATGATGCTTATCCCTATTAATTATTCTAACCCCTCCCTCCGCTCCACCCCCAGGTACATTATTAAGTCCCCCCCTCTATGTACACTATCTTCCCCCTCTATGTTGTAGGTTCCCTCCCCCCCAGTCCCTAGTTTAAACACTCCTCCACCCTTCTAGCCATCTTCTCCCCAAGCACAGCTGCACCGTCCCCATTGAGGTGCAGCCTGTCCCTACGGTAGAGCCGGTAACCGACAGCGAAGTCGGCCCAGTTCTCCATGAACCCAAACCCCTCCTTCCTACACCAGCTTCTGAGCCACTTGTTTACCTCCCTAATCTCCCGCTGCCTCTCTGGTGTGGCTCGTGGTACAGGTAATATTTCATAAAATACTACCTTGGAGGTCCTTGCCTTAAGCTTGCAGCCTAAGTCTCTGAAATCATTTTTAAGGACACTCCACCTACCTCTTACTTTGTCATTGTTGCCAATATGTACCATGACTGCTGGGTCTTCTCCAGCCCCACCCAGCAACCTGTCAACCCAATCCGCGATGTGCCAAACTCGAGCGCCAGGAAGACAACACACTGTTCGGCGATCCCGGTCTTTGTGACAGATCGCCCTGTCTGTCCCCCTATTAATTGAGTCCCCCACTACCATTACCTGTCTGGCCTGCCCTGCACTCCTCCCTCCCTCCTTACAGGAGCAGACACCCCCCTGGCGGTCAGAGCTAGAGTCCTGCTGCAGTACCGCAAGCTCTGAAATGGAGGACTAGCCTCTCTGACACTTTTCCCTCTACCCTGTTTTCACACTGTAACCCAGCTAACTGTCTGACTGTCCTGAACCTCCTTCCCACTATCCTCCCCCACCTCTACCCCAGAGAGTACCTGCTCAGTGAGCAGGAGACTCCTCTCCGGTGGTCAATGCATCTCAGTGTTGCCAGTTGCTCCTCTAGATCCAGGATCTGGGCTTCCAACTGAACAACTCGCACACATCTCGCACAACAATATGCACCCTCAAACTGCTGTTCAAGGATTGCATACATTGTGCAAGATGCACACTGGACTGCATTTTCCAACATGGAGGCCATACTAGATTTGGGGATAGCAAAAATTTACAGAAAAGAAAAAAAAATCAATTATTTCAATTTAAACTTCCTGAATTTAATTCCCTTAATTTTAAGTCCCCTCACTTTTATACTTACTCACTTGTATACTTCACACTCTTGTATACAGACACACAATCGCTAGCTCAACAATCGCTTAGTGTCCTATCAGACCTACAATCGCTGCATAACTATCAATGCAGCCAAATAAGGAATTGGTGTTAATCTGGCAACTTCAATACACTTGGGATAAGTTTCTAGATTTTTTTTCATGAGGTTGACAACTAAATCATAATGAGCACAATAAGGACAATAACACTGGAATTCTGTTTTGTCACAAAATTACTGAGGTGTAAATGATATAATGAATAGTGCGCTAGGAAACTGCAGAAGAGGAAATGACTGGAGAAATGTGTTTAATGGGCCAAAAAGTAGTGAGAAAAATGGTTCATAAACAAGGCAATGTACGATTTACCAGATGCACAACACAATTAAGGCTGTGTCCTTCATAGAGTGTTAGTCTCTGGACTGCTGTTATGCCCAGATAACAACATTTAGCCAGCTTACACAATGTACTTGTTGTAAATGACTAGTTACAGAGATATTACTGAGGGTAGAACTAATGACTAAATGCAAACCGATGAACATAGCTGGATAAGAAGAAAAAAAGATTTTCATATAGAGAAAAATAATTTATTAGAAATGTTTGTAATTTCTGCTACAGCCGGCACGTGCTCCCTTCATTTCTATGGGAGCACCGAAAATACCCGAGTACAGCTCTCGGGCATCATTGGCGCTCAGATGGAAATGAATAGAAACGCTCCTCACTCAGACCCTCGCAATCAGCTACTTATCCCCTATCCTGTGGCTTTCAGCTGGAGTGCCTACTGTGAATGACTGGATAATAAAGATTATGAGATATGAGCTATTATACACTAGGTGAAGGAAAAACCGTGAAGTTCATTGTAGGAAAATATGGGGAATATGGTGTTTTTTATATGGTCTGTCACTGAAATGGGTCGGGGATAGGGGGGATAAAGGGTTATATTTTACATTGTGATTAATATCACAATGTGTCATATTTCTAAATATTTTTGTGTGCAATGAATAAAAATAACAATAATATTTTTTATAAAGGACCCGGGGTTTTTCCGTTTATGCCTTTTTGTTTTTATCTTTAAAAAATAATAACTCTTTCAACTTTGCACCTAAAAATCCATATGATGGCTTATTTTTTGCGCCACCAATTCTACTTTGTAATGACATTGTAATGACAATGAAAATTAGTAATTTTACCCCAAAATCTATGAAGAAACAGAAAAAAAAAATAATTGTGAGACAAAATTGAAGAAAAAAAAGGCCATTTTATAACTTTTGGGGGCTTCCTTTTCCACACAGTACATTTTTCGGTAAAAATGAAACCTTCCCTTTATTCTGCAGGTCCATACAATTAAAATGATACCCTACTTTTATATTTTTTTATACTTTTTTTTATTTTTCCACACATGGGGCGGTATGAGGGCTCATTTTTTGCGCTGTGATCTGATGTTTTTATCGGTACCATTTTTGTATTGATATGACTTATTGATCCCTTTTTATTAATTTTTTTCATGATATAAAAAGTGACCAAAAATACACTATTTTGGACTTTTGAATTTTTTTTACGCGTACGCCATTGACTGTGCAGTTTAATTAATGATATATTTTTATAATTCGGAAATTTCCGCATGCGGCAATACCACATCTTTTACATCGCTCACTGGTTTCTCATAGGAAACCATTGATCATTGATTCTGCCGCTTGACTGTTCATGCCTGGATCTCAGGCACTGAGCAGTCATTCGGCGATCGGACTCCAGGAGGCAAGGTAAGGGACCCTCCTGCTGTGACACAGCTGTTCGGGATACTACGATTTCGCCGTGGACATCACGAACAGCCCCCTGAGCTAACCGGCAATGATTTACTTTCACTTTAGACGCAGCGTTTAACTTTGAACACTGCGTCTAAAGGGTTAATAGTGCACGGCACCGCGATCAGTGCCGCGCGCTATTAGCAATGGGCCCCGGATTTTGTTAGAGACTGGGCCAGACCCACTATGACAAGTGTTGCTCGTGAATATTCGCAATGCGAATTTTATTCGCGAATATCGCATATTCGCGAATATTTGCAAATATTGCACTATATAGTCGTAATTACGAATATTCATTTTTTTTCTATTTTATTGTTTTTTTCACAGTAAACATCACAGTGATTCCAGCTTGTGTGGTGTAAAGAAGGCTCTAATACTACTGTGTGAGACTGGTGTGCAAATTTTATCTTATGCTAATTTTGGTTTATGCAAATTTTCGCATATACTAATTTTCGCATACACGAATGTTCGCATATGCGAAAATAAAACGCGAATATTACGATTATGCGAATTTAGCGAATATGTGACGAATATTCGTCCATATATTCGCGAAATATCGCGAATTCGAATATGGCCTATGCCGCTCAACACTAACTATGATGCGGGGTCATGCCACGGTGTGACCCCGCGTTATAGAACGGGAACCGACTCATGAAGTACCAGTACGTCATGGTTCCTTACGGGGTTTAGTTTGGCGTAAAGGTTTATAAAGTCTAGTTAATAAAAATACTTATTTTGCATGGCTACATATCGATGATATTTATTGAGTGAGTACATCTTATAAAAAAAGATATTACAAAAATGGAAGAACATTTTGTCTTCTGTTTGCTGCTGTCATATTGTTTTTATTTTTGTTAATAGAGAGAAAATGTAGACCAGGAATACATACACACAAGTAATACATATTCGATAAACATAATGCTGTGAAACTAAGAAGAAGTTCAATTAAATAATAATAATACGTTTAGTTAATTCATGCACTAAAACTTTTCTCTGTAACTCTGTGACTTTGCCTCCTAGCAGTACATTAATTTTAGGTGCCCTTGCCACTGAACCCCTACCTTTGCTTGTCATGAAACTATCACTATGCCATTACAGAGCTAGCAGAACTGCAGCAGGATACTGCCCCTGACCGCCAGGGGGGTGTCTGCTCCAGTAAGGAGGGAGGGAGGAGTACAGGGCAGGCCAGACAGGTACTAGTGGTGGGGGACTCAATTATTAGGGGGACAGACAGGGCAATCTGTCACAAAGACCGGGATCGCCGAACAGTGTGTTGTCTGCCTGGCGCACGAGTTCGGCACATCGCAGATCGGGTTGACAGGTTGCTGGGCGGCGCTGGAGAGGACCCAGCAGTCATGGTACATATTGGCACCAATGACAAAGTAAGAGGTAGGTGGAGTGTCCTTAAAAAGGATTTCAGGGACTTAGGCCGCAAGCTTAAGGCAAGGACCTCCAAGGTAGTATTTTCTGAAATACTACCAGTACCACGAGCCACACCAGAGAGGCAGCGGGAGATCAGGGAGGTAAACAAGTGGCGCAGAAGCTGGTGTAGGAAGGAAGGGTTTGGGTTCATGGAGAACTGGGCTGACTTCGCTGTCGGTTACCGGCTCTACCGTAGGGACGGGCTGCACCTCAATGGGGAGGGTGCAGCTTTGCTTGGGGAGAAGATGGCTAGAAGGGTGGAGGAGTGTTTAAACTAGGGACTTGGGGGGAGGGAACCTACAGCAAAGAGGGGGAAGATAGTGTAGATAGAGAGGTGGGAATTATAAATGTACCTGGGGGTGGAGCGGAGGGAGGGGTTAGAATAGTTAATAGGAATAGGCTTCATAGGAAAATAAAACTTACACCCTTGAATCCCATTAACCCCAATAACATAAAGGATGGAAATGTAAAGTGTATGTTCACAAATGCCAGAAGCCTAGCAAATAAAATGGGGGCGCTTGAGGCCTTGATACTGGAGGAACATATTGATATAGTTGGGGTCACTGAGACATGGCTGGACTCCTCGCATGACTGGGCTGTCAATCTGCAGGGGTTTACATTGTTTCGCAAGGATAGAATGAACAGAAAAGGTGGTGGAGTCTGTCTGTATGTAAGAAGTGGTATGAAAGTCAGTGTGAACGATGCCATAGTGTGTGATGATTTTAAGGAGGTGGAATCACTGTGGGTAGAATTACAAAAGGAGGGAAATACTGAAAAAATAATATTTGGGGTAATCTACAAACCCCCTAATATCACTGAAGAGATAGAAGTTCGGCTTCATAAACAAATAGAGAGGGCCGCCCGGGCAGGTACAGTGGTAATAATGGGAGATTTTAACTATCCAGATATAGATTGGGGTCCGGGGTTGGCTAAAACTACAAAGGGGCGACAATTCCTAAATTTATTGCAGGATAATTTTATGGGCCAGTTTGTGGAGGACCCAACAAGAAGTGATGCCTTGTTGGATCTGATCATTTCCAACAACGCAGAGCTGGTTGGTAATGTAACTGTGCGGGAAAACCTTGGTAATAGCGACCACAATATAGTTACTTTTGACTTAAAATGTAGAAAACAAAGACAGGTGGGGAAGGAAAAAACATATAACTTTAAAAAGGCAAATTTCCCTGGGCTGAGGGCTGCATTACAGGACATAGACTGGGGGGAGGTGTTCTCAAATACTGATACAGAAGGTAAATGGGACATCTTTAAATCAACTCTAAATAACTATACATCTAAATATATACCAAAGGGGAACAAATATAAACGATTAAAACTAAATCCTACATGGCTGACACATGATGTTAAAAGAGCAATAAACAACAAAAAAATAGCCTTCAAAAAATACAAATCTGATGGGTCAGCTATAACATTTAAACAGTACAAGGAGCTTAATAAAATCTGTAAAAATGTAATAAAAACAGCAAAAATTCAAAATGAGAGACAGGTGGCCAAAGAAAGCAAAACTAATCCTAAATATTTTTTTAGATATATAAATGCAAAAAAAACAAGGACAGAGCATGTAGGACCCCTTAATAATGATAATGGGGAGGTTGTCACAGGCGATCAAGAGAAGGTGGAGCTACTGAATGGGTTCTTTAGTTCTGTATACACTATGGAAGAAGGAGCTGACATTGGCCAGGTCAGTGCTGGTAACACATCATGTAATGTACTGAACTGGCTTAATGTAGAGATGGTACAAGATAAGTTAAGTGATATAAATGTAAGCAAATCCCCAGGGCCGGATGGATTACACCCAAGAGTTCTTAGAGAGGTAAGTTCAGTAATATCTGTACCCCTGTTCATGATATTTAGAGATTCTCTGGTGTCTGGTATTGTGCCAAGGGACTGGCGCAAGGCGAATGTGGTGTCAATCTTCAAAAAGGGCTCTAGGTCTTCCCCAGGAAACTATAGACCGGTAAGTTTAACGTGCATTGTGGGTAAATTGTTTGAAGGACTTATAAGGGATTACATACAGGAATACATAGGGGATAATTGTATTATAAGTGATAGCCAGCATGGGTTTACTAAGGATAGAAGTTGTCAAACCAATCTAATTTGCTTTTATGAAGAGGTGAGTAGAAGCCTTGACAGAGGAATGGCTGTGGATATAGTGTTTCTGGATTTTGCTAAAGCGTTTGATACTGTCCCTCACAGACGTCTGACAGGTAAGTTAAGGTCTTTGGGTTTGGAAATTTTAGTTTGTAACTGGATTGAACACTGGCTCATGGATCGTACTCAGAGAGTGGTGCTCAATGATTCGTACTCTGATTGGTCCCCGGTTATTAGTGGTGTACCCCAAGGTTCAGTACTGGGCCCGCTGTTGTTTAATTTATTTATCAATGATATAGAGGATGGTATTAACAGCTCTGTTTCTATCTTTGCAGATGACACCAAGCTTTGTAGCACGGTACAGTCTATAGAGGATGTGCATAAGTTACAAGATGACTTGGATAGACTAAGTGTCTGGGCATCCACTTGGCAAATGAGGTTCAATGTGGATAAATGTAAAGTTATGCATCTGGGTACTAATAACCTGCATACATCGTATGTCTTAGGGGGGATTAAACTGTCAGAGTCACTGGTAGAGAAGGATCTGGGTGTACTTGTAGATCACAGACTACAGAATAGCATGCAATGTCAGGCTGCTGCTTCCAAAGCCGGCAGGATATTGTCATGTATCAAAAGAGGCATGGACTCAAGGGACAGGGACATAATACTCCCCCTTTATAAAGCATTGGTACGGCCTCACCTGGAATATGCTGTTCAGTTTTGGGCACCTGTCCATAAAAGGGACACTGGGGAGTTGGAAAGGGTGCAGAGACGCGCGACTAAACTAATATGGGGCATGGAACATCTTAGCTATGAGGAGAGATTAAAGGAGTTACAATTGTTTAGTCTTGAGAAGAGACGTTTAAGGGGGGATATGATAAATGTATATAAGTATATTAATGGCCCATACAAAAAATATGGAGAAAAACTGTTCCAGGTTAAACCCCCCCAAAGGACGAGGGGGCACTCCCTCCGTCTGGAGAAGAAAAAGTTTAGTCTCAAGGGGCGACACGCCTTCTTTACCGTGAGGACTGTGAATTTATGGAACGGTCTACCTCAGGAACTGGTCACAGCAGGAACAATTAACAGCTTTAAAACAGGATTAGATAAATTCATGGAACAAAATAACATTAATGCTTATGAAGAAATATAAAATCCCATCCCTTCCCCAATATCGCGCCACACCCCTACCCCTTAATTCCCTGGTTGAACTTGATGGACATATGTCTTTTTTCGACCGTACTAACTATGTAACTATGTAACTATTGCTACCTACAGTCACCACTAGAGGAGCTGCATACAGCTATAGCTTTTCATGCAAACGTATGCAGCGTTTAAGGGGTACTCGGCTGGAAATTTTTTTTTTTAAAGAGCACCCATCATCAACTAAACTTTCCCTAGTCCCCCTCCCCATCTGTCCCTGACTCTAACTATCTCTATCCCTGTATTTATTTTTGTTTAAAACCCCCTGTAAATACCTTTTTCATAGCATCTTCGGTAGCTCAGTGTTGAGCAATATACGAGGGCAGGAAGTGGGCGTGGCCCATCAGGCGCGACGTCATTCGAAGCCTGGCCGGGCCAGCATCCGCCCTTCTTCCTGTATGCTGCGCTCCCTTTCTGGAGCGCGCATACATGTGAAGCACAGGGGAGGGGCGGTGTGAGGTGGATTTTTGCGCCCCCGTCAATTCTTGTGCCCGCTCCTCCCCCAGTTCTCCTAAGATTTCTGAAGCTAGAGCTGGGGGAGGGCAGAGCAAGGGGAGAGAGGAGGTACACCCCCCTCTCTTATCTCCCCGAGCTCCGGATGAGGCAGATCTCTGCGGGGAGATGCACATGCCCCCTCCCTGAGCTCCCCGAGCTGAGGCCGCAGATCTCCATGGACAGTCAGAGCAGGGGAGAGAGGAGCTCGGCTAGAGCAGGTCTAGAAGCCAGAGCTCTGTTCCTCATCTCCCCTGCCTGAGCTCTGACTGTTTACTGTACACGGACTGGGGATTCAAACACTGCAGGGACTGGGAATAAATCTCTGCCTGGGGATTTCTATGTGAGGAGGAGGGGGGTCCCTGTTGTGTGTATGTATGCTGGGAGTTTAAGTCCCTGTTATGTGTGTGTGTATGCTG